>NC_143440.1:1165000-1260000 GCF_987193195.1 Phasianus colchicus | reverse complement strand
TACTAGTTTCTCTCCCCTCCCTCCAACCTATTTTCCTGCTATGGGTCAGAACTTAACAGCTCTCAAGAGTGCCTGGCTGAATAGCAGCAGGCTTCTAAATCTCAAATCAAGTGCTCTTCAAAGCACCTTACTTCTCTCAAGATGAAAACTTGAGGCAGGTTTTTCTGTCTGGCCTATTCATCAAGTATAGTCGACTGCATTGTTGACATTTCTAAACACTGGAGGGATTTTAAAGATCTTATTGCTCTAAAGAGTCTTACTTGGAGTAGGGAATAAAGAAGTAAAATGAACAAAATACTGACACATGAAAAGTGCAAAACTGAGTAACCGCTAGGAACATCTGAAAGCAAATAACCATAATTTGACATATAGTTTCTGTACAAAACACATCTTTCACGTAGGAATCTGCTCAGATGTTCAGCCCTACCCCCAACATCCAGATAAATAGTAATGTTTGTTTTAATCTCTTTTACTTACAGAAGGCTGGCATTTAACAGGATACCAATTTCTATCATGCACATTTAATACACTTGTTTGAGATTACACTGGGTCCTACAGTCCTGCATAGAGTCATTTCACAAGCAATTAGTGTGACCTGTCTTTTAACCTTCACCAGCCACTTCTCATTCTGGGCTCAAACTTTCCCTAATGGGTCAGTCTGCCAAAGGGTAGTCAACGTGACCACTGGATCAGCAGTGCAGTTTTCATGGGTTTTCTACAAGCAGTATCAATCACCGAGTGAAAATATGCCACAGGATGTTTTCATATCAAAGCTGGTTGCTCCAACACTGTGGATATTAAATTACACTTCAGCAGCTTTTGAAGTCTAAGGTTATTTGGTAGAAACATTTTTAAAGGGCTTCGTTAACTTGGGTTTTAAACTGAAGCCCTGCTAACTCATGACAAATCAGTATTGAAAGTAGGAGATATCAAAATATGAATGCTATGGTTTCTTCCACCTCACCTGGGAGTAACAGGAACTGAGCACCCTTCCTATCACTGCAGGTTTTTTTAGTGTGAGCAGACAGTGATAGCAGATTTGCTTTTCTTTCTATTGGCCTGCTTTTTGCTTTGCTGTGGAGCATCTGACAGCTGAATTTACTGTCGCACAGCTGAAGTTTCCAGCTTGTGAAAATTTGCAAACACTAACAAACTGGTCATCTGCTGGGCAGCCCGGGCTCCTAAGTGTGGAGGATTTTGTGAAACAGCAATACATCCATCTGTGTAAGTAGCGTGTACTTTTAAAGCAGGGATTAGTGATAAGTTTGCACTTACATCGCACTTTTTCATCTCTAGCACTGTTTTAAAGTGATTAAATAATCCCTGTTTTTCTTCACGTGCTCCTCCTGCCAGGCTGGCTGAGAAAATACCTGTAGCAAAGAACTTGTCTACACACGAAAAGCAAAATAAAATTTAAAAAAAAAAAAAAAAAGATTAAAAGCTCTAGAAAATTAGTCTGCTTCAAAAAGCTATTAAATTGTTCCTATCCCTGAAGCTTTACAAATGTGCTAATTGCTGTGTTCTGGTCGTGTAATATGTTTGTGCACAGAGTTAGGTCGATCCCCTGTTCCCAAAGCACTGCCTGCGCAGGGAGGGCGCGGGCTCTGGCCGGCCGCCTGCGATGAATCTTCCTCTGGGCAGCGCGTGCCTCACTTTGGAGAGCCCAGGAATGCTTTGCAGATGTGCTGTGCTGCCTAGCAATGGAAATTTTCTAATTCCAGCTGACCTAAAAAAGTAGATTGACTGCCGAGTGCTGGGCTACTCGTGGTGTAAAGCAGCGATGACCCCCAGCTTGCATTCGCGTTTACCACCCCCCCACACTTCTTCCTAAGCAGAAACCTGCCAAACCTGTGGCACTGCTCTCTTTGAAACAGAGCCTTTCGTAGCGTGTGTGTTTTACACTGTGTAGTGTAACCTAAAACTCTATGCTCGCGCTGTCTGAGCATGAGCAGTACTGCCTGTGTTGGAGAGATTCTGTGGGCAGACACCTTGGCCATTGTGCCATTATGGGTAACAAATAGGCAGTCAGAAGCAAAGTGTGCATGTGCAGGTATAGTTACATGTTCTGTGTTCTGCACAGAAACATGCATTTTTAGCGGAGGAGGAGAACATGAACATTGTTAATGTGCTCTAAAAGTGATCCACAGCCTCCAAGCAGCTCCTGCCTATTGCTCTCCTTAGGAAAGCACTTCATTAAATGCTGAATTTCATAGGATCTGTAGAGACTAAATACTCAAAATCAGGTAGAAGCTTCTAGGCAATGTGTGCTGTCCAGAAATTTCAATTCAGAGTCCATTCCCAGTTCTGTTATCATTCCTTTTTTAGTTGGTAACTTGGGCATTGAGATTCATTTGTAACATAGGCTTGCTGGGGCAGGTTGTATCTCAGAGCACAACCAACCCCTCTGCAGAGCGTTGAAATCTGGGCAATTTTACCAAGAGGCAAAACACTTGTTATCAGTTTATTTGTATTGTTCCACACCCTCGGATGAAAGGATAATCTTTAAATTGATGTATTAATGAGTTTTCTGAAACACGGCAAAAATTTTGAACAGAGACAGAAGATTGGTAGACAGCAACGAACTTCAGCAGATAGCTTTGGATGAGGACTCTAATATTTGGTTACTTTTCCAGCTAGGCTGGAATTTTAGAGGTTGACAATGACACTGCAATATGTTGTGCTTCCACAGAACAGATGCTTCCATTTCTGAATGCTGTTTCTCCCCTCTCTTCACTCACACAGCTTTTGTTTGCATACACAGAGTCTTGGTTGGGGAGCTTGAACACTTCTCAAGCGTTTCAGCAGAGAGACCCAAGTTCTCCTAGAGCAGCACAGGCTTCGCCAGCAGCTCTGGAACGTTTCCAGTGAGCCATCTGTGGTGTGATAGGAAATCCGTACTTCATGGCATGTTGCAATGTCATTCAAAGAAAGAGGAGTGGAGTCAGAGTCTCAGTGAGAAGTTTCATGTAGTTGCAGGACTGAATTCCTCTCCTTAACTTCTTACTCTTCAAGCTAAGAATTTGGTTTAGTCATCTGGCTTTCCTTCACAAGCAACAGAGATGGGCAAGCACTTGCAGGAATGATTCATCTCATAGTAAGTATATAATATGGGTTAGACAGCTGACTTGTAGACAGCTGCAACGAGGTTGAATGAATCCATCAGGGAAGAGAATGTGACATGAACATTAACGTCCATCCGGACTATCCTGAGAGCCCAAGAATTATTCAGACTTGCATTACTGTCCCACAGTCCTCTCACATAAGCTCAGGAGGAGAGGTTGAGCAAAAAGAACAGATCTAAGGATCTGTGTTAGTCTGCTTGCTTTACATGTGTGCCATCAGACCCATGAACTACTATCTGAATTTAGAACAGTATTTCTCTTCAGCTTTCAGACAATATACTCCAATCACAACTATAACTGGACTGAATAACGCCTGCTAGCTTTCCCTTTTTTCACTCCATCAGCCTTTTGTTACTTTTTTTCTTCCCCTATGCCTGTTCTCTTACACTTGGCTTTCTATGCAGGATATTTTTTCTGATAGAATACACGTGGTCTTTTTTTTCCACTTAGAAGAAGAAAAAAGCTTTGGCATTAATACAATATTTATATATCATGATGTTTTTCATTCTGCCTGTATATTTTAGCTTTTACTTCTTCCTTTCTATCTACTTTGTATATTCAGACTGTAAATTCTTCAGGACAAAGGCAGTCTTTCAGTATGTGCTTGAAAAGAGCATGTATTATGATAAGAGTAAGTATTATGATAGTGTGCTAAGCTTGTAATTCTGCTTGTATTTCCCTGAGTTTGGGATGGGATAATTGGCCGAACGTCTATAGTATCTGGACTGCCTATAGCCATCAGTGAGTATTCCAGGCCCCTTTATGGCATGGGGAGCTTCTTCACCATGCAAAGATTATGATTGTAATATTAAGTGTGGCTGTCTCTTGTAAGCATGATTTATAGTTCTCCATTGCCAAACTAAGGCTTGGAAGCATCAGAGAATGGAAATCTTGTGATATTTTTCTCTTTCCCTTCAATTCCTTCACATGTAGCAAATCATCTTCAGCACATCTTGGAGTCTTTCTTTAGAATGACAGAGTCTGTTCAAACAGCTGGTGGTTGCTGGTGGTTTTGGTAAAGTATTGACAAATGCTGCACATGTAAAAGCCCAGCAGTGCCTGCTCATGCATTAACAGAAGTTCCTCAGCATCTAGAATCCCCTAGGGATTCACTTTACACAAACACATACAGCACAGTATTTTATTGGTACAAATGATCTCTGAGATATTTTCACCCTAAAGAAATCAAGCTTTAACTCCAGACGTGGGACACGTAGTTTTCTATTGGAGACCAGAAGCAGTGCCATGCAGCATATCCCAGCAAGTCAGCACAGCTTGTATGTCTGTACAGGGGGTATGCTGGAAGGCTGCCCTGAAAAGGCACATACTGGATGAGATTCAGCTTTCTGAAATGTAAAATGTCTTTTACAAAATCATCACAAGAGGAAGTGGTTTCATTGTTCTTAATTTTAACAAGATGCTTTTAAGTCTATTTAAATACTTTTTGTAATATTGAAAACTCACAGAACATTAAGGCAGAACATTGCTGCCTTGGAAATAAGCTGGAAGTCAGAATTACCCTTGTTTTATTTTATGTTCTGTAAGTGATGGGAAGTAAGGCTTTTATAATTGTGTTGGGATATATTAAGAGCTATTAGCTATATATAAAAATTATTTTCATAGTAGCAATGTGTCCCTTAGCAAGCAGACAGGGATATGTAGGTACAAGTATATTTCTTACTGGAAGCTTTCTCTCATCACCTGATGTTAACAATAATTAATTTTGACAGTTCCGATTATGCTTCAACTTAAAAAAAGAAATAGGAAATGCATATGATAGGTGTGCTTATTTTAACATGGGTAAGTATTGTCATCATTAGTTATAAGTCGATCACAGTTACCTGCAAAGTAGAAAGTTTTAGAACGCTCTTTTAAAAAGTATTTTATCTTTCTAATCAATATAGAAAATATTTACCTAACGGTGATTTTTAAATGGCGATGTAACATATGTGAATATCTGTAAGCAAGGTGAGTTCTTGTCCACTATACAGAAACACAGCTACCTGCTGGTTTGTCTCTTCATTTTATTGAAATACTGAGAAAAAATGTAATGTGAGATTCTTAATAAACTGGTTTTAATGCAGTTTGCCTGAGGCCTAACTGCATTTATGGGAGGATAGTTTGGCACCATCCTCGCCACAGGTTAAAAGTGCACGTGGACTGTGAGGTGTGAGCAGTAGCCTAAGTCCAGGACTACACTGTGATTTCTGCCTGACCCAGGCCTTGGCTGGGCTGGGATGACTTGCAGTGAGAGTCTGCAGTTTCATCAACTCAGAAGTATTTTTAGAATTTGTGACCTTAGTAAGAGTTTTGTATCTTTTCATAGTGATATCGTAACGTTGTTATTGAATGAATGTCAACACTAGAGGTGTGTCACCCCATTAGACTGCGTGTCATATTAAAATGTAAATCATTTCACCATAGTACACATCTCTGGTGGCTCTGGACTTGGAAGTTGGCAAGGAAAGAAGCCAAAACATAAAGCCACCTCCATGTCAAGCATTTGAGCAAACTCTTCTTTCTAGAAGAGATTTAATTTCATACCTGCACATCTTCTGTATTTAACCTCAAGACAGCAATTTGTTTTTGCCAAAAAGAACAGCTGGTTCCCATGCAGGGCAGTGACCCGTGAGGAAGGCAGGAAACACAAAGTGTAGTGAGGCTACTGCAGGTAACATGCTCAGCATGGCTAGCAGAGCAGCACGGGGCTGTGCATCCTCCACAGGCTCCCTCGTTCCTTAAAGTATGCATTCCTGGTTTGCATTTCCAGACGGAACGTCCTTCTCCCCAGCCTGCCCATGGTATCTTATTCTTTGTTGAGGAATCTGTTTCCAGACGGGTGACGGTGACAATCACTTGACAATTTGATTATTTTCAAGTAAGAAACCAGGTTCTTCCAAGAGGAGGCTTTATAAAGCTGCATTACCAGCCTCCTGCAGCTTCCTCCTTAAACCCCATCTTTTTCATGTCACCTACAAAAATGCCAGGTCTTTTCCTAGGTACCGTGGTAATTGAAGTAAATACTAACCAATAGAAATGAGGCAGTAAAAAAAAGAAAAAGAAAGCATAAAGCATGGGCACATTATGGGCATCATAAGGAGAAAAGGCAGCAATAACAGATGAACTGCTGTACCTATGTGCATGCTTGTTTTCTCTTGAGAGGGCTTTACGGAATGGCCAGAGTTCTGCTTCAAAGAGAAGTGAGTAGGATACAAAGCTCCCCGGCTAGAAGCCTGCATCTTTCGTTTTCCCAGCATTCCTAAAATTCTTCTCCCCACCCTCCTCTTCCCCCTGAACCAAATCCCTTAGGCTTTGGTGACTTCAGTCTTCACAGAGTTGCAGCAAATGGAACTGGAAGGGATCTAGAGAGGTCATTAACCCATCTCCCTGCCCCAAGGCAGGACTGTAGCCATAGTAGACTAATAAGCAATTTTTTGGTCAGACATCCAAATAGAATTATGAAGATTTATTTGTTTAAAGTTGCAATTTCAGAAGTTTGGGCTCAGATGTTACAATTTTAATGTCAGTGTTAGCAGAATCACAAGGTTAGTTGCTTTAGTATATCTCAAGATCAATCTCCTACCTCGTTTTCTGATCGGACTCAATGATATTGCTGTTACCACTCCTGTTACCATTGATTTGTAAGAAGAATTACTCGGCGTTTAATCTTTGCCTATATATATATATGTTTGGTTACTATGTTATTACTAAATATTTTTATACTTAAAGAATGTCCAAGAATTTTTTCTCTTAGTTGTCCTCGATTAATGAACTATTGCTGTTTCTTTAATGTCTTGGACTTCAGTTACTTATGAGTATGTTAGCCAGTATAAAAGTGAACTCTACCTCACACAGATGTATATTTCCACAAAAATGAAAGGTAATTTGGTGAACCAATTATTGTTTCTACTACAGAGGTGCAATACGAGATTTCACTAAAAGACTAAAGGATTGCCCAGTGTCCCCTCTGGCTTGACACTTTACGTCTTCTTATCTTCCTCTTCTGCTTTTTTTTCCACGTTGAGAACAAATGAAGTCATTAGAAGTTTTCTTCAGGCCAAGAGGGAGGAGCAGAAGCAAAGTAAGGCAAAGTATGCAATAAGTTTTGTCTGAGCTGTTTTCCTTTCGTAAGGCATGCCCTGAAGCTGTGTGCTTAGCTGTGTTCTGTGTAATTGTGCCTATTACTGCAAAGCCCTCCTGACCTGACCTGGGAGCAGTGGGAAGCACCAGCAAATCATGCCCGTGTGCCAGTCACAGCTACAGCTCAAACACAGAGCTCATGGTGTCATGCTGCATGCTCAGCACTGCAGACACAGCCCCAGAGGAGGACAAGGTGGAGGGGCTGAGGCAAGGGCGGGTGGCCTGGGACCACAGCTTCAGGAATGTGAACAGGGAGTAGAATATGGGCAGAAAGGAGTGAGAGAAAGGCAGGACTGGGAGAAATGAGTGGGTTGACAGTGGTCATTCCCAAGCTTAATGATTCCAATGTGAGTGGAGGGGTTGGGAGCAGAAAGCTGAAAGTGGCTGGGGTGCAGGTAGCTGGAGGAGGGATGCTTTCTCATGAAAACCAGGGTCGGAGGCCTCAGTGAGCAAAGCCAGTCACAGCAGTGAGAGAGACTGAAAGGGAGCCTCCGAAATAACAGAGAAGTCTGTCCACCAGGAAACACTTTGTCCAAAACTGGAACTTTAAATGCGGCTGTTTCTCTGTGGTCAGCAAATATCTGTGACAGTGTCTGCCCACTCTGTAATGCTGGTGCTCAGAAAGGATCACAGCCTATTCAAGCTCTCACTGTGTGAGCACAGGTCCTGCAGTGCTGCCAAAACTACAGGGCTGCTGCTCATCCCTCGGATGCCTCTGTAATGCCATGTGATGCATTTCCAGTTTGTCTGTTTCTTTTTTGCAATTTTCTTTTTTATGGTGTTAAAATATTTTTCAGCGTTAATATATTTTGAAGCTGCACACAGAAAACATAAGGAATTGCATCCTGAGATGCCTATTGGGGCTTTGTTCAGATGTAGTATTTGTGTGCTGGGTTTCTGATCTTAGTGGCAGGATGGTAGTCAGCTGCTTTCAGAGGAACCTGCTGCTGTATATTGGTCAGAATACACCTGATCTGAGGGTAAACATGGCATATGCAGCGAGGCATGCTGCTGGAGATGTGGCCATTTGCTGTAGTACCTGACAACTGACCTGTAGAGAGGTCAAGGCCTGTGGAAAGAACGGTGCCGTAATGAAGACAGTAGGAGGATATCTTGGAAAGTGCCTCATCTCATCCCACCATGTCATTTCAGCATAGGGTTTGTATTTCTGTGCTCCTACTTGGTGTCTGAGGCCCTGGCTTGGAGCTCCTGAAGAACTGCCGAGTGCTTGCAGTGCAGCTGGAAGCTGTGGTTGATCATGTGAAGTGCTGCACAGTGCTAAGCAGGATGGACCATCAAGTCCTGAATGGCTCAGGTTATGTTCCTGAAAATAGCAGATACCTTTTGCCATGTTTTGTGTACCTCAATTCCCTATCCATGACATGGAAGTATCTTTGCTGCCCTATCTCAAAGGAGTATCAGGAAAATACCTTCACTGGTATTTGTAAAGCATTCTACTGCTATATACTAACATGTGAAATGCCATTCTGTCTTTAGAACGAGTTCTGAATAGCATACAATAACTACATCAGAAAAAGCTCAGAGAAAACAATGACAAGAAAACAAAATTCTGAATAGCTGGTCCCTAAGTGAGCAGGTGCATCCTCCTCACTGAATTAGATGGGAGGAAAAGAGTATATGTGTATGTAACTAAGTGCTGTATCATAGCACATTCAACTGTAAAAGCTTAATTCAGTCTCACCACCCAACCTGAGCAGTCTTCATTCTGACTTTTCCCATCTGAATCTTTGCAAATTTAGAAATGTTCTTCTGTCTTTGTCTTCTGCTTGTGGTATGTTTTCATGTACAAGCAGAGCATGGAGTAAGAGGTTGTAAAGATGTCAAAGTTGATTTTTTTCCTTATGACCAGCTCTTCAACTCCAGACCAGAATAGCAGGACTTAACAGTGATGCAGAAGTGGAGCACAGTCATTGTCCATGGCTGTACCTAACGTTATGAACAAGTGGGACCTGCAGTTACAGGGTGCTCTGCCAGCCTGAGTCAACGGGGTGATGGGCAGGAGCCCTGGTATTGAAGCTTACCTGTAGATATGTCAAGATCCTTTTTTCCTACAAGAAAAGTGGCAAAAGTATCAAATTAAGGGCAGCTGTGTATGTTTCTGTGTTCTGACAAAAGCAAAAATACAGCAGAAGTCGAGCATAAGCGTGGTCTGCACCACCTAGTAGAGCATTGGAGCCATTATTGTTGCCCTGCTCCCTTTAGAAAGCTGTGCAGTTCAGGCTCTGCCTGCTAAATCTTTCAAGGAACACACTTCTTCCATGATATCGGTGTCATAAATAATTGCACAGTGTGGAAGATGCTCAGCAACCTCAGCTGCTGGCATTCAGCACCACACTGTCCAAAAGCCAGCCAGTAATTCACAAACCAAAGCCTCCATATTACATTAATTTTCACGTTATGTTACCACAGCTAACTCGTACTGCTATTTATCTCCAATGTAAAGGAATCCTCAGGGAAAGAGTGGGAGTACTTTTGTCACAGCTGATCCATAAGGGTTATTGTGCAGGAGCTGTGTGCTTGTGGACATTCGGAACCTGTGCCTCGATTTCCTCACCTGCAAAATGGATGCCATGTTCCTGCAGCTCAGAAGGGACAGCAGAGCTTGTTTAGCATGTATGATTGCCCTGTGGAAATGCAGCTAATGTCACTGGTAGTTTTCACTGAACGCTGTCAGCAGGACATGAGGATGAAGCACGTAGCAGAATGGTGTTGCAGTCAGGGTGATCCCTCTGTATCTTCTGTCCACTGCATCATTTATTTTCAAACTCTGCCACAAAGCATGCGTAAGTGTGTGAAGAAAAGCTACGTGTATATTGTCGTGACACAGAAATGAAAGCATATGCTGTAGCGTTTGTTTTTCGGGGAAAATTGTGGAGATGTGATTAAATACCTCCAGCAAATTTGGATTATGTTTAGAAAATTTTCCTGAAGAAAAATGTATTCTGATTTACAGAACCCACTGTGTTGAAGCACACAATGAAAACGCACAAAGCTATTTCCAGGTCAGCCTGGAAGCATACATGGCTAGGATACATTTTTGTGTGCGTGAACATCAAACAATCAGGAAAAAGTGCATTTTGAAATATGCTATGGAAAATGAATTCTGCTGCAATTACTCTTCTTTTTTTTCTCCCTGTTTTTCCCCTCTCTCTTTCTTCTCTCCCTCCTGAAAACCTCCTGCCACAGCGCCTGCACTTGCCTCCAGACTTGTCAGACACAGTGAGCCGCTCAAGCAAACAGGATCTGGCAGAATCCGCCAAACTGCTGAGCTCAGGATGTGGTGCTATGGCCATCGGCAAGAAGCACCTGGACTTCTAGTGATTTCTACTTAGCAGTTCCACTCAGATTTGTATGACACTCTAATTATGAGTGTTAATGACTTATATAAATATTTTTCTTAATGATTTGACCCAGCAGTCTTTAAAAATACACATTATCATATGGTGCCTTATTTTTTTTTTTTTTTTTTTTGTCCTGGTTTCTTTGTGCTAATTTGGGGCTTGATTGGATTTTGCTTTTGGTTAAAGCTTCTGTTATGTTGGTTCCTGCCATTGTTCTGCCCTACTGGAAATGTACAGTGTTTTTATCCTTTCCTTCAAATATGAAAACAAATATTGCTCCTTCATTTCTGTTTTTTTAACAATAAAAATAAAGGATTTTTTTCTTAATGGAATTTGTATATACGTGCCTTTAATATTTGGTGTGACTAATAAGTCGGACTGTTTATTGAGATAAATGAATGAAAGTAAGCAATTTGTTACCACATGTTATTCCAAGATCTAACTGCACATTTATTGTTTTTAAAACCTTTTTTTTTTTTTTTTTTTGTAGCTGAAATACTATGAGGAAATTTCAGGAAATACTTTAGGTGTTTTATGTAATGTCTAACAATAAATTTAGGTTTTATTCTGATCTGCCAGTAATTGAGAATTGTTGTTTTTTTTTTTTTAATAGGAATATATTATAGATAATTAGTTTGCCTTTTGGGTTAATACATGTATTAAAATGCACTTGAATGGAATTTACTAAATGTAGAAAAAAAAGAATTGATTTCCTTATGTAGTTCAAAACAGTAATCCTGGACAATTGAAGTCAGCACTATGAAATTATGTCAACAGACATAACTCAAGATTGAAATTCAAGCCGACAGCTACATTAATGCTGGAATACCAGAAGAGTGCATTTGAGCTTGGGGAAGAGTATCACAACATGCTGGTCTAAAGCAGGGCAGAGCACAAAAGTAATTCGGGCTCCTTTGCCATCGTATATATTCTGCTTGTGAACTTGCAGCTGTTTTGTATGCATCTCCGTGTTCGTACCATCAAACAAAAGAACGGTAGAGCAATGCTGACCTGTAAATTAAAGTGGTTTGCATTGTTTCTTCTGAGGCTTCCTTCCATTTTGAAAGCTAATATATTCTTCTCTGCCGAACTTGCAAGCCACCCAACTGTAAGATTGCATTACAGTTGCAGATTTTTGTCTTTCTAATAGTATATTACATGGCTGGAGTGAAATTGACTCTTCGGAGAACGTGTTAATACGATGCAGTAATGCTAACTTATTTTGATGGGTTGGGAACCAGGAGTTGGTTAAGTGGCTTGCTTTTTTCTTATGCAGTCCAGGTTCTACTTTATTTTTTTTCTTTGACAACGCCGTGTAAAACAAAGACACAGCTTTTAAAACTGTCTAACTAATATGATGAATGTCAATCACTTAAAAAACTCCACTGTAGCATAAACACATACTGTATACAGCTTTTATTCTGAATTAGAATAATTGAATCAATGACAGTGATTTGCCAGGATGTCAAATCTATCCATCATATCCTGTCACTACCAGTTTATTTTTTGTGATCAAAATCAAAAAGACTACTATTTTGTCATCAGCTATTTCATTAGTAGTAACAATCAGGTTTTCTCTTCTATATTTTTTAGATATGCCTGTTATATTTTTTATTTCTAAAGACACAATTTTTTTTTTTAATCTTTTCAAAATAAAGTTTCAGAACTGAACTGTCAGTTTAATAAAGCAAGAAGACATCTGCTTTCCTGTGCCAATATATTTAAAATATTATCGTTGATGTCTCAAACATTTTTTTTTCTTTTTGTATTATGTGTTACCTTGAATGGAAGTTCTCATTAGATACTTAATTGTGCCTTTTGAAAGCGTGAAGTGATTCAAATACTTGGGATAAAGTGATTTTTAACAAAGGCGAAGTTTTACATATTTCGTCTTTTTAATGTAAATAACACAAAACACAGTGTTTCTTTGTGAAATACAAAGTCACGAGACACAGGAATTGCTGCCAACATACTGAAATAGGTCACTGACCTAACACGCAGGAGAGAAAATATCATGGAAGTCACAGACCATTTCTAGTTACCATATTAACCGAGAATTGTTAGCGAGCAGTGTGTGTATCACGCGTACGTGTGCAATTCCCATGCGTTTAGAAGACATGCATTTCAGAAGCTTCCATAGCCTAGCAAGCTAACAATTATTTTAGTAATAAAAGGAACTCCTCCTGCAAATCTGCATTAATCTTTTTTCTGATCCACTAGACACGCTTCGTGAAATAAGTGTCACGGTATACAGATGTACCGTGTTGTTTACCTAAGGCAAAAGCATGTAGCAAAATTCTTCTTCTTTCCTTCCAAAATACCCTATCAGTTACAACAACATGTGACAGTGACTCGGCTCATCTATAAATGGAGGATGCAGCGATGCCACGCGGGCGCAGGTGTCGTTCTGCACCAAAAGAGCCCCAGCTCACTTTGGGCTCAGGAGGCAGAGGTGGCGATTTCATCAGATCTCCCATAGCCACCCTTTGAATGTCAAGCTCTTGTACACCAAAGAATCCTCCGGGTCTTTCTTCTCTTGGCTTGAAGACAAAACAGAACTAAGGAGTGCGGCTCGGGTAATGGAAGACAGGCTATGGTGGGCTCTGTTGGCAGGCTGTCACAGTGTGCTACCAGCTGCATCCCACATCGGTGCAGCCCTGTGCTGGATGGCAATGGTATGCAGGGTGAGCACAGTCCCTGCAGTGTTCGAAGGGATTTTTCCACAGGGGTGATGGTGTGAGGCTTTTCTGTTTGTTGGAATTTTCAGGCAGAACTTCCCTAATTTTGACAGGTTACAAACCGAAACCACCGAACTCAAGGGGGAAAGAAGGATTCTGCTGCACTGACAACATTCCCACTGCAGTTACTGCCCGAGCTGAACGTAATTGTCACACGCAGTAAAGAGCAGTCATGAAAGTTAAAGCACTGTGTCTTCTAATATGTCTGATAAAAATTCGTTATGTAATTTCTGTTCCGTTGAGGTTTTCAAAGCATAAGTATTTGGAACATGAGAAGAATGTTATGATAGATTAAGTCTTTTACTACACTTGTAAAGAAATTACAAAAGCAATTTCAAGGATGCAGCTGAATTCAATTATCTGTAATAGTGGATACAGGCATCTATAAATGGGCATTCAGCTACTTCAAACTTGAGACATATGGTAGTACAACACCGGTTTCAGCTTTAAATTTAATATAAAGTAGTGATGCTGTTCCAAATGCTTCTGGAGAAGTGCACATCTACTTACAAGAATCCTGTACCATGCCAGTACTGAAGAGTGAGCTGTAATCAAGCCTTCCTGAAACCACAAGGTTGTAATGCATCCCTTTAAACATTTATCTGTTACAAATATTGCACACACAATGTATGTATTTCTCCAGGATCATATACTGGAAATCTAGTAAAATGTTCTTCCTTTGCCTGTGATGAAGAAAAATCATCGTATGGGGCACATAAAGAATGGGAAGAAAGGCTTCTGTGCCTCTAAGATGTGGTGGAAACAAGTTCTGTCCCCATGACATTTCTTGAGGTTTTTTGTTTTCTTTTGTGAGCTACCTGAGAGCCAGGCCTGCATTTCTTTTTTAATCACACTGAGCACATGATGGTGCTTAATCAATAATAAGTGGACTTGTGTAGAATAAGGGAATGAAAGTGAATCTTCATCGTGTGAAAAAAAAAAAAAAAGGCAGCTTGAATGGGAAGAAAATTTAAAAATTCCACAATAATTTCTGTTTCTAGTCTAATATAAGCAAATGTTAAGCTCCATTTTTTCCAACACGGTTCCTTGATGTAGTGGATGCCTACGTCTGTATTCCCACATCTGGATGGACAGGCAGGATTTCAGAAGCACTGAGCACCAAACATCCTGGAGCATCTGCTGAGAACTCGTCCACTTATTTAAGCTCTGCTTTTAAACAGTTTTGAAAGTTATCAGACACATCAAGCTAATTTGCAGACCTCCTGTTCCTATCAAAACAAAGATATCTTTTGTGCTTTCTGTGTGTTTTTGCAAATGGACATTCTGGCACTGTAGAACTTCAGGTCTCCAGGAAGTCAGTGCAGCTTTAGATGAGGAGCTAGCTGGCAAGATTAGGTCCAGAGAATCTTCGTAAAAATTGTATCAGATCTGGAGAATATGCATCTGTGTATTCCTATATAATAAATAATATTAAAAAAAAAAAAAAAGGTAATGCCTCGCAGCATTGAATGTTAAATCCCAGATGTAACAAGAATTTTTTTAAAAATCTTCACAAAATAATGTGGCAGAGTTTGATTTTGTGCACTCAGAATTCTCTCAGCACCGAAGGAAGGATCAGGTATTCTCTTAAGAAGTCTTAAGAAGGTCTAAGAAGCAGGCAAACTTCAGTGCAGTTTTAGCTGATTTTTTTTTTTGGACTCAGATTGGAGCAGAGCACAGCAAAGAAAGCTCTGACATGAATTTTGTTGGGCTGGGCCTGCTGAACAGAAATGAGACACGGAGCCTTCCCCAACACCCTCCAGACTGCTCACAAAGGGTCACCAGCACAGAAGCCTCAAATATGGCAGCATCAAGGCATCAGAGAAGACTTCAGCACGGTCAAACACTGGGAAAGGGGGTAAAGAACAAGTAGTGTGGTTGGTAGGCACAATTAGTGCATGGTGGAGAGCATGGCAGGTAAACACAGCAGGGAAATGCATGTAGGCCTGGCCATATAGAGTTTTCAATCTGCCTTTGCCCAAACAGCTGAACACCAACATGGAGCAGCTTAATCATGGACCAGAAAGACACGGGGCCCAGCAGGAGCCTGCTTTAAGGAGAGATGCTGGGGTCTGAATGCCTCATCTGGAAATGGATGGTATTGACTTCAACTCAGAGAAATCCAAGGGGACAACTTGCTTCTTTAAAAGCAAAAAAAAAAAAAAAAAAATTATAAAACTTAAATGACTGATCTTTTATTTAATCCAATCTGGCAGAGGGAGTTTTAAAAATAAATAAGCCCTCCCCTGCAGAATGCGAATCACAGAGCTGCTGACTACAGGATATGAATCTGAATATGGAGCCAAATTTGCAGAGAAACAGTAGAGGTAACGCAGTTCCACGTAAATCATAATCCTGGTGCCCCATATGCAATTTCTATGGAATAACTGCTCAAATAAATGTCTCAGAATCCATCGGCACGGGGCTGACATGGCGGAGGTTATCTGCGCATCTCCCACCTCCGCGGGTGCAGCTGGAAGAGCTCATCATCCCTGGGGAGGGGAACCGCAGCCCGCAGCCCTCACAGCACGGCTGCTGCAGCGTACGTGAGGGCTGTCAGGTGCCTGGAGGCAAGGCAGCCTCTGCTGGAGGCCTGCGTGCGGCTGCCCGCTCCTCCAGCCATGGGAAGCCTATGGAGTGGTTGGGGCCTGGCCAAGGGGATGGGGCTGCGTGCGGGGCGAGGAGGGAAGGCCCTGACATGGTTTCTGTCTGCAAGCAGAGCACAGCGAGCACAAACACTGCAGGTTCCTGATGAGGCTCCAGAGAAAGCAAGATTTGCAGCATGACGGGGAGACAAGGCCGAGCGGCCATCATGGGCTCTGCTCCTCGTCCTCCATTCCTACACCTCTCCCTGCTGGGAGGGCGGTTTGTATTGGGGTATTTCTCAGCGCTGATCGCACTTCTGCTGAGGAACATGGCTACAGGAGCTCATTTAGCAGGTGTCTCATCAAAGAAAAGCTGTTTAAAAAGATGCTACATCACTTTGAGAGCAGAAGAGCTTCACTAGCTGCATGTGGAGCAATGTGCGGCTGCTGGAGCTGAGCACAACAGCAAATGGAAATGAACGGGGGAAAAAAGGAAAAAGAGTGATGTTTTTCCAGCTTTCCTACTGCTGTTTGCACTGTGGAAGCACAGATCAAATTCAAACCTCAGCACAACTCTAAAACTGCACTTATTACCTAGTGAAAACAGAACAATATATTTCAGCCAGGAATGCCTAAGATATCAGAAAAAAAATAAAATAAAAAAGAAAAAAGAAAAAAAGAAATCTACAGACACAAAAAGACCACGAAATAGGACTGATGGCTGAAAACCCTGGGGCAGGGTTCTGTGTGTTACCAGCCCCAGGCTCATTTCTGCAATGGCAGTATCAACCCCACGTTATGCTGCCCGAAGTAAACCAGCACTTGTATATTTTTATAAACAGAGGCCCAGATAGAGGAAGAAAGGGGTGCAGTCCTCTTTCTGCTGTCTGCCAGGCATTACAATCTGAGTGCTGCTTACCTTCCAGAACCAAACCCGGATCAGCGCGGTGCAAGGCAGTGCCGCCACGGGCACCACCGCACGCGTGTCTGTGAGCACTGTGGCTCATCATCTGTCTGCTCAGAACAATAACGGGTAGGTTAGCAGCCTTTTCACTTGTGATGTAAATATTGTATCTGGAACACAATATTTGAAATACAAAATACGGTGTTATTAAGACAGCGCTCACACATCAATTCTTGTGTGACTATAATTTGTGAAATGCCTTAGGAGGGGCTTATAAATAAAGTATAAGGTGTTATTATGAAATACATTTTAACCCAATGCACAGAAATTGCTCGTTCCTATTGAAATCAATAGCGAAGCTCCCACTGATTTTAGTGGTAAAAGACGGGGACCCTTGGAAATAGCTGAGCAACACACGGCAGTGTGTTTCAGGCTTAACAAGCTACATAGCTCTGGAAGAAGAAGAAGAGGGATGCGAATGGGCTTTAGATACCGCTCAGAGCATGCTAGAGCTTTCAGCTTGTTCCTTACGTTGCTGGACAAGGCAGCTGCAGCCGTACGCAGCTCCTTTCTGCACCACACTGGCAAGCCCCCACCCTGGGGAAAATCCCTAACCACAGAGCAGGCACGGCAGCCCCGTGCCCCCGGCACACAGCTCTCCGAGGCTCGCCGCGTCCCTGCTGCTCCCCGATGTGCGGCCAGCCGTGGCTTTCCCCTCCGACCTGCTTCCGCGGGGCACAACAGTGAGCCAGCGAGCCAGAAAGCTCTCCTCTCTGCCGCCCAAATAACCGCAAGGCCCTGCCTCCTTCAGGACAACGGGATGCACGGGACAGGGGCTCCCTGCCCACCCCCATCGCCGAGAGCAGTTGTCCAGCCACGGGCAGCTGGTGCTCTGGGAGCTGGTGCTGAGGAACGGGCTGCAGTGGTGGAGATAGGCACGGCAAGTGGGCGATGACCGCTGGGCTTGCACCTCCCGTCAGCTGTTCCCTGGGTCAAGTTGGCCATGCATGAGGGACCTGCCTGCTGCGGTGTTAGTGCAATCCAGCCAGAAACAGGAAATAACACACAATGCAAGGGCACGCGTCTGACCAACGTGGATATAAATAAAAATAAATTCCCTGTGTAATTAACATTCTCAAATTGATAGCTTCCAGGTAATTAAAACTATTTACAGTTGATCTAACGACTGACCAGCATCAATTAAAGAGAAATATTTTAACCTAATGGTCCTGCTCTCAGTGTTATGAGCTATCATATCATGCTTTGAGAACACGGCCCTTCCGTGCGTGTGACCCTGTCTGCAGGCAGCCCTAGACTTGGCTCTCTGGCTTCACGGCGAGGCGTTATCTGCCGCTACAAATGTGCTGGAGCGAGCAGAAAGGAAAACATAACTGGCCCTGATAGCATCTCTGCCTCACAAAGGCTGTTTGTGAGGGCTGGGCTCTGACTCGGCGCTCCCCACATCCCGGCCTTTCAGGCGCGAGAGCCGTGTTTCAGCACAGCATGGCCAGAGCCGGCAGCACCACAATGAGCCAGGCTCGGGGTCCGGGACTGTTTGGCTTTCCTGCCAGTGACTAAAGGCCTCCAGCTTTCACTAGCCAGTCCCAGCTCGCATTGTTGCTGCCTGTTGATTTGTCTTCTCTCATTATTCCTTGACATGCAGCTCTCCACCCACGCCCACACTAACAACCCTCACACAAAGCGCATTGAGGTATTAACCAGGTTACAAGTTCAATGGAAAATTACACTAAGATTGTGCTGTGTGGCGGTATAAAAGGACGGTATTCACTCTCCCAAAGAGCTTGTTAAAAACACAGCTTGTTTTCTCTTCTCAAACATCCTAACAAAAACCGTTTTTAGAAGCTGGGAACATACATTTGTGCACATATGCATTTCTGCGTATGCCACGTATAAACACAGCAGCACGGCTCGAGCTGCCGGCTGGGAGCCCTGCTTGGCTCTGCCATTCCTTGAGAGCAGCCCAGAAACACGGGCTAAATCCGCAGCCTCCTGCTCCCTGACTGCAGTTAGGAGACGAGAGCCCATCCTCTTTCCATCAGCCCCAATTACGGGCTGCTGGAGGTGCCAGCGGCTCATGAGAACCCTCCTGACTGCAAGCGGAAAATAAGCTCGACATTAAACTGAGCGAGGTTAACCTAGCACAGTAACAAAATTTGCAACACCACACTATAAGGTTAAAAAGAAAATAGTATAATAAAGGAAATACAAAGGCTTTGGCATGGTTTTTACAATCAACAATGGTTAATTCTGATATGTAGTTGTGAACAACTTCAAAACACTTAAGTTTAAAACTCTTGCAAGCACTTTTAATTGATTAGGAATGAAGTCTAGATGCACAAAAATGATTGGACTGTGAACAGTAGTACAACTATATCTAAGAACAATTAACTTCTGCCGACCAAAAAGAAACGTATGATGCATGAAAATGTGTATAAAACATCTATAGAATATTCTTGTCAAATATAAATGAAATTAACTTTATTATAGAAATCATTCTGGGAGATTTCTAGGGAAGACAAATACTTACATTTTGACATAAAACAAATTGGATTATATCGAAGACACAATCTACCTTTTATCTATCAAACTCTTTTCTCCGTCAAAGTTCTCTCTTAACCCTTGTTTGCACATAGCTTCATCTGTTAACAACCTTTGGAAATACCAACAGATATTTTTCTTACATAAATCTAGTGCGTATTGTTCCAGGTTTAATTATATGCAATGGAATGATACAAACTTGGAACGTCAATCCATAATCTATGAACAGATTGGTAGAAGTATTCGATATATCTTGATAAAACTCTTAAATTCGTGGCAAAGCTTGTTGATCATGGCTTCTTTTTTTTTTTTTTCTTTTTTTTTTTTTTTCTTAAAACAACTTCATGACCAACACAGATCAAACATCCATCCAGTCTACATTGTTCTTTTTTTTTTTTCATTATAACATACAAATGCCCATTTACAAATAATACACCAAAATGAATAAAAGTTTGGATACCAAAATGAAGATTTGTTCCAACCGATATAATGCCTTCAGTGTACAAAGGTCCATGTTAGAGTCTTTTCCATGTGTTACAGCGTAGGGCACAGTTGCAGTACAGAAGTACTCTGAGAGCCATTCTTCCTTTAGAAAATACTGCTGAACATCCAACTGTTGTCCATATAGTCATTTACAGAATTAACACATGTTTTACTGTAATCTTGGCCAGTACTGAGACATATCAGGTTCACTGCCAGGAACTTGAACTGGAACTGACACTCCAGGGGAAATGAGACCTGGAAATTGAGTGGGAAAATGGATATTTTAGCTTTTCTATACATAGCACTATTTCTGCTCACCCATTTCGGGTTCGTATGAAGTCTTGTATCCACCAGCCTGCAGGATTGGGCTGGGGGAAAATATGCTTTCAAAGCCTACGCGCATCTAGCTGAGCTGTTATGACTAAACTGTTGTGTTTGAGGTAAGTGGCAGAGCCCCAGATCGGTGCTCTCCATTGGGAACTCAGCCCGAAATACACCGAGCATTCCTACTTTTTAAATGTTCCTCTGTTTCTCCCGGTGATGCTGGCAACCTTTTACCCTGTTGTGCCTCATTAGCAGAGGTCAGTGATTCCAGAGTTACCTGCCTATTAGATAACAGAGCCCTGGCAAGCACATCCTTTGGTGCAGTCATGGCAGTGAAGTGCTCAGCCCCGCACAAGCTTCACTTTGCAGTGAGCGTGGCTGTGCCAATGCCTCGCACACAGTGAATGCTGCTGTGCTCAGCCACACTGAGGTCTGTGCAAGTCTAGAGCCCCCCCAGAAGCCTCCCCCCACCCAGCTACGGGTATGGCCTCGTTCGCCCAGCACCTCCCACCCCCTTCTTAGCAGGGCCCGCTTGCTCACCTGTGGAAGTGGTGCCAGAGGTGCCCATGGGCTGGCTATTCATGTGTGTCTGCATGTGCGGAGGGGTGTAGGTGTCATAGCTCCGGCCGTTCACCGACGGGCTGGTGGGCAGCATGCAAGAGTAGGAGGAGGTCTGGCTGGGTACCGGGGGCTGGAAGTATAGAGTAGAGTTAGGTGTGGGGACAGCCCTGGGGCTTGGAGTCTCGGCATGCCCTCATGCATCCCCTCCACCCAAAGGTACCGTTGGCACAACATGGCCACGGAGACCTGCTCACACCACATCCTCACCCAGAGGTGGCCGTCAGGAGGCCATGGGAGCTGGGGAGGCCCAGCGGGGCCACGGCCCTGCCCAGAGCCCTCTTTGATCCTTTGTCAGCCGTGCTGCCCGCCTCCAATATCGTGAAATAAGGGCTTAACCGACGCAATTCCTTTCCCTGAACTTGAGAGACTCTAACTTTATTTGGTTAATTTTGGTTCAGCAATTAGTAACATGGTAATTGCTGCGGCGAAGGAGTCAGGCTCTCTAATCGGCTCGCCCGTCTCCAGCAGTGGTCAATGCTGCGTGCCTCAGACAAAGCTGCACAGCTCCCGTAATTGGCCAGCACCTTCCTAGGCCAACCCCACCATTAAAAAAGGAGGAATTTTGCATCTGAAAGGTCTATAGAAACGGACCCCAAAGGAATAGATTTCTTCCTCACCCAGCTGGTGATCAGCTAATGCTTTCAGGCATGAGGATTGACAGCTCTTGCAATTCTGGCTTAGCTGGCAGAACCACTGATGCTAATCGCACCCTCCCCTCGCTCAGGTGTCCCTCACGCGCGTCCCTCCCGCAGCGGAGCGCTCCGACAGCACTCCGACAGCACGCGGCCCCGCTGCCATGCCTTAACCTCAGGGCGGGCGTTCTTGTCTGAAATGGGGTTCCTCACACCAGGCCTGCTGCCTCGCGGTTGTAAGGTTGGAAGAGACCGTTAAGGCCATCTAGTCCAACCCTCAAGGCAACCAACCATCAACCGTTTTGAGGACCCTTCTCTCCTGAAATCCCAGAAAAGCACTCATCCGAGCGCGATGCCCTCTCCGTCGTGCTGTGCTTACTTGCATAGGCAGGTTGTTGGCCATGGTGAAGCTGGGCATGGGTGGCAATGCGCTGTACGTGTTCGTGAGCGCCGTGTCCGTCCTGCCCAACATGGAACCTGATGTGAAAGAGGAAACTATAATAGAATAGACAGATAGATGGAGACATTAGTTTAACCACGATCGCGCTCGGCGGCACAGTCCCACGGTCTCGGTGTCCCGAGGATGGCTTCACGCGGGCGGGTTGGCTGCATTACCGGGGGTGGTCGGCTGTGGGATCGGCTGGTAAACGCTTGTGCTGAAACTACTGCTGATGGGGATGTGGCTGGGAGTGTTGCTGGCTTGTCTCCGCTGGTTCCGCAGCTTCTCCTCCCTTCTCCATTTGGCCCTTCTGTTAGAAAACCACACCTGGAAGCACAGCGTTTGAGGCGTGAGTGGCCTGGTGGGGCGAGGGTGGCTCCCCGGGTCACCCAGGGCCAGCATAGAGCTGCCCCACAGCACAGCAAAGCCAACCCCATCTGCTGCTACTTCCTGATGGAGGAGATGGGCGAACACCCGGCGTTACACCCGGCTTCAAGAAGCCACTCATAACAAATTACAGTGGTTAAAGGAAGAATGATAACGGCAGTAAGTTACGTGGCAGCTCCATACCTGTATCCTTGCTTCAGGCAAGTCTATTTTAGCAGCTAGTCGCTCTCTCGCAAACACATCGGGATAGTGGGTTCTCTCAAACTCTGCAAGGAGAAGTATTGCCATGTGAATCGTAGAGAACAAATGTGGCTGATGGTCAGGTCCCAGCCCTGTGTCACAGCCACACCCTCAGTGCCTGCAAGAGTCAGTACTGCGAGACAGCACAGAGCTTTCTGCATAAATGTGTGCTGGGAAGGACCCCAGGCTGTCGGGCATGGTGGGGCTGGTGCTGGGGCTCGGCATGATCTTCTTACCCCTGTGAAGAGCTCCCATGGCACCCTGACCCCATGACCAAGAAGCTGAGTGGCACGTGGCCGAATGACGACAGGAAATCTGGGCAGAGAGCCGGCCATGGCTGGGGAAAAGGGCACCGGCTGCCAGCCCTGGGCAGCAGCAGCACTGGGGATGGGGAGCAAGCATGGTGCTGGCACCCAGCACCCAGTCCTGCCTGTACCCAGCACCCTGTCCTGCCAGCATCCAGCACCCTGACATGCTGGTATATCCAGTACCCTGCCCCACCACCACCCAGCAGGAGGAGGTCAGCCCAGGGTGCAGCACTGCACTGAGCCCTGCGCTGCCCTTTCTGTTCTCCGCAGCCATCAATGGGGGTCAGAATGAAATGGCATGGAAGGAGCCAGGGGCCTCAGAGCTGTCTGTATCTCTATAAGGCATGTGAATGCCAGGAATCTGCTCTGCTCCTAACGCAGCCAGGGTGTTTCTTGCCTTTCTCTCCTACCGCAGCGGCAGCAAAATGTCGCTCACCTTTCTCAAGGGCTTCGATTTGCTCTTGGGTAAAGGATGTCCTATTTCTCTGCAGCTTCCTTTTCAGCTGAAGTCTCATCTGGGCCTCGTCGGAGTCTTCCCCATTGGAGCTGATGGAGTTGGTGTTCTCCCCTCCTCCCTCCTGCTGCGGGCAGCCGTCTGCGGGAAGGAGAGAGCAGAGGTGAGACGGCGGCGACTCGGCACCTCGAGAGCGCGACCGGGAGGAGCTCTAGCAGAGCAGGGGCTGAGCAGCTGACCCCCTTCCTAAAACAATCTTGGGTACCGCAGTGGTGTGGCCCTGATGACACCACTAACACAGGGATGCTGCATCTCCCTGCGCTACCGTAAGCGTTCCGAACAGAGAATTACAACCGCCCTCTCTATATTTCACATTATTTTTCCTCCGGGATAAAACCTGCCTAAAAGCCCTCTCCACTGGTAGGGGCTCGTTATCCGGTCGCTGCCGAAGCACCGGGGCAGCCCCCTCCTCTGCCCGCCTGATGTATTTACCTATTGCTGTATTTAAAAGAGCGATGTTCGGTATTTCGGATTATCTATAATCAGTAATTCCCATCTAATCAATTAGATGTTGATAGGTTTGCAGAAAATGCTATTAAGGAACCAAACCAAGCTTGTAATCTTTTTTAAAAAATATTTATCCCGTTTTTATTTGAATTCTGCACAGTCAATTTCATTTTAAAGGTTGTGAATTTAGAAGTGCCTGCATTGTTCTGCAGTTTTATTCAACTATTGTATGAGTGTGCATCGCCTTGACACCTATTACTGAGCACAGCTGTAATTATATCATCACCAAGAACAGGCTATAATTGCCGAAAATGGAATTTTATATTTAGATAAAAGGACCGTCCATTCTTTGTAAACGCGGCGCACCAGAGAAAAGTAAGATTTCTTTCAAAATTTTAACATGTAATTTTCAAAGGAACGGCAGCGAGGAGCTCGCGGCCGAGCGGAGCGCAGCTGAGCGCCTGGCACGGCTCTCCACGGGCGCTCCCGGCGCGGGGCGGCCCCGCACGGCTGCGGACAGCGCGGCCACGGACCCGGTCCCGGTGCCGGCCCCGCTCCGAGCGGCGCTCCGCGGCGTCGAAGGGGAAGCGGAGAAGGGGCGCGGGGGCCGCCGAACGCTCGTCATTCCAGCCGCAAAGTTACGGCACGAACGCGTCGCGACGCTCCCGCGACACCCTTGAAATATTGTGGGAAATCGACTTTCAAGTAATATCATTTCTAATCGGCTCACAATGGCCCCGGCCTTCAAAGCGCGGGGGGAATTGTGACGGGATCTGGTGGGACCCTTTCAACCACTTTGAAATGTTTTAAAACCCGCACTTTCTCCCCCATTTAAACACGGGGATTCAACCGCAGCGGCCACCATATGGGCGGCCGCAGCCCCATTGAGGCGGCCGCCGGCGGGTGAATAGCCGGGGGCTGCCTTTCAGGGCACACAAAGCCGCCCCGCCCGGGCCGCGCCGTCGCGGCGGGGCCGCCGCCCTGCCAAGCGCTGGTGGCAGCGCCGGGGGCCGCCCGCCCGGCCCGGGGGCGGCAGCCTCACCTCCGCCACCGCCCTCATCCATCACTGTCCGCCCCGCGCCCCGCGCCCCGCTACCCGAGCGCTGCCGCCCCCGGGCCGGGCCGGGATGCCGCTGCGTCCCACCGCGGCTCTCGGGCCGCCCGCACACCCGCGCGGACAATTAAGACGTCTCCTCTCTCCGGGAGCCCCTCCGCTGCCTTTTTTTTTTTTTTTTTTTAAGAAGGCCCTAAAAGGAGCGATCTCAATAATAGGGCTGTTCCACCTTCCAGACCTAATCCGTAAGAAAGGGAGTGAATGTCCGTCCCTATTATCCTATGGCCAGACCATCTGACGCTGGGCATAGGATTTGTTTCCTGGAAAAAAAAAAAAAAAAAAGACGCTGGGAAATAAAATCATTCCTCGGTTTCTCAGTGCCGTACTCAGCGAGGCGGAAAACGAGCAAAAAAAGATAGCGAACCAATTGCGGCACCGCTCAGCCACAGAGCCGGGATCAAAACATTGTAGCATCTGTTGAAAGAGAAAGTGTCTAAATCCTATAGAAGGCTTTAGACTTAGAAGAGAGGGAGGGAAAAAAAAGATAAGAAACAGTGTCGCGGTGATCCCTAAACCCGCTAAATCGCTGGAGAGTTTCTCCCGGATAGAGATGTCTCTTTTTTGTTCTGTCAGCCCCCGCGTATCCATTATTTTATTCACCGCCGCATGGCGTTTATCAGATTGAGACCATATTTGTGCCCCTCTGAGACCTAACCTCGCCTTATGCTTTTTGAGTAATGGACTCTTAAAATCCAGTAACATTCCCCTGCAAGGGAAAAACGCTAGCGGCGCCATGAATATTCCAGCGCACAGCCGTCCCGCTCGCTTCGGCTCCGCTCGTCCCCCATTCCCCGCTCCTTTCGGGGCTCCCCAGACCCGCACCGGGGGTCCCCTTGGGCGCCCAGGACCGCTCTGCAAGGCCCCTCCCGCAGGGCTCGGGGTTCCGCACGGCTCTGCTGGGCGCGGCGGGGTCGGGGCTGCCCGCAGGTAGCGGTGCGGAGGGCGCCGGCTGGGCTGCGAGGGGGCATCGGGGCGCAGAGGGGAAAGTGGGCTAAAAAAGCGGGGGACGGGGGGAGCGAGGGCCGCTCTCTATCTTTCTGGTGTCCTTCATAGATTGTTTTCTTCTCTTAAAACTGACATGTCTAATTGGCAAGCGGTGCCATATCGTGTCCAGAGGTCTCCTGTGGAACATTTCTACAGCTGTCTCCTTCAACTAGACGCTTATTCATGTCGCCTTAATGAGAAACAAAACGATCTCTAATGAGCAATTACATAGCGACAGAATTGTTCCCATAACAAATTCTTGCGTGCGACAGAAACATCCTTTGTACCAGATATTCTGCACACTGTTACCGATTTTTTTTTCCTCGCGGGGCAAAAACAAAAAGCAGGTTGTTGTGTGCGGGCACCTCCTCGAGGGGAGCGGCCGCGGCCGGAGAGCCGCGCTCAGACACGGCCATTAACCATCCCGAGTGGGCAACGCGGCATCCCATTATCCTTCATATTATCCCCTTGTCATTCCTACGACCGATACCTATTAATCTTCAGGATAAACACTTTCCTATATTTACGAAGTTGTTCCCATCGAGGAGGGACCGCTGCCTGCCCTTTACAGGGAGCTGATCCCGGAGCGGGGGCACCCGCGTCTGGGCACCACCTCCGGGGGCCACATCTGGGCACCACATCTGGGCACATCTGGGCGCAGCTGCCCGACCCGCGCGGCACTCACCTTGTGCGGGCTGCCCGGGTACCGAGGTGCCGGGATACCAGCCGGGCCGGGTGCCCCATGTCCCCGTCTGCCCGTTCAGCATCCTTAGCTTGTCGTACATCCCGTCGGCACCCATCTGTTGCTTTTCGCTAGCCAGGTTGCGGAGGACTCTGTTTATCGACGACACCTGCAAGGCAAAGGACAGAAGGCAATGGTAGGGCGGTAGCGCTGCCCCCGAGCCGCCCGCAGCCCCGCGCCCACCGACGCCCGACCCCGGCCCCGAGCCCGGCGCTGCACCACCGGAGCGATGCTGCGGCTGATGCTCGCGGTGCGGGCGCTGGGGATGGCCGCGTTGTTTGTCGCTTTCCCCCCCCTCCCCCCCCCCCCCCCCCCCGCTTAAAGGCATTTGTCAAAATCTGTATGAAAAAAATGCGCCTGACCCTGCCACATGCAAATGATGCGAACCTGCTCTCCGCTCACTGATAGCACAACAAAGGAGGCAGAGGCTACAGCTACCCAGCACCACACAGCACACAGCGCGGTTTCTCTCGTGGACTTACACTGGGTATGTTATCGTTGGTACAGACCCCCTCCGAGAGTAATCTGTCTCGAATCTCCCACGCAAAGATGGAGGGGCACTCTCGTTTATACTGCGCTATTTTGCTTACAACTTCGGGAGTCGCTACTCTCGGCTTACTACCTCCGATCGCCCTGGGCCTGATGGAGCCAGTTTCGTAATACCTGCCCAAAATTTTACTCACACATCCATTCGACACCTGGATAGGGAAGCGGACAGAAAACCACATTATTAATAATCTCAAGACAAAAATCAAATTGTTTAAGTACGCATTAAACAATGACAAGCTTACGTTTTGATTGTCCAGCACTTGGACTTTTGCATCTGCATGGGTCTATAACACAAAAATATACCTTAAATGGTATGAGAACTTACTGAGAGAGGCTTTTTTTTTTTTTCTTAAAAAAAAAAAAAAAATTACATTCGTGGCCCTACCCTCCGCAAAAGTGCTACTTTAAAAACGTTTGGAAGGAAAATATATAGATAGATATATATATATATTAAAAATCGGTTCCGTAAGGAAACCTTTCGGCTCCACAGCTGAGGTCTGCCCCAATGCCGGAGCTCAGCACTGCGGTATCACCGCACGGACGGGGCCGGGCGCTGCGCCCCGGGGCCGCTCAAGCAGAGTGCGGCCACGGCTCCCGGGAGGGGTGCGATGGAGCGCTTTGCATCTGTAGTATTATATTGGGGTTTGTCGGTTTTGGGTTTGTTTTTTTTTTTTTCCTCCGAAAAAAAAGAAAAAAAAGAAAAAAAAAAGGAAAAGGAAAAATAAGAGTAAGCCACTAAGCCACGCCAAATGCATACGGATCTTACAAAATCATAGTAAGTAAATTCAGGGGGAAGGGGGAGGAGGGAAGCTGCAATGACGCCGAGCGGTGCGTTCGTTTTGTTACAGCGAGCTCGCAGTAACAGGAGTGCAGGTTACCACCGGGTGGGAAAAAGAAGGATGGGGGGGATGGGGGGGGGGGAAGTAAAAAGAAAAAAAAAAAAAAGAAAAAAAAAAAAGAGAGATTTTCCAAAGGTATATATAAATATCTATACGCTGCGAGAGGTCCGGCCGCACACAGCAACGATCAGCAGATTTGTGAGGCTGGAACGTGGGTGGGAGCGGGGTCGGCCCCGGGCGCCCGTGGGGCAGCGGGCAGCGGGCAGAGGGCCGGGAGGAGCGGGCGCGCCGCCGCCTTCACCTGCAGGATTCGGGAGATGTCGCACGGCCGCGCGCCGCTGTGCGCGAGTTCCACGATCTTCTGCCGCGTGGAGTCGGGCAGCGGCCTCCCGTTGACGAACACCCCGCCGAGCTGGTTCACGCCGCTGTGACCTGCGGGAAGCACAGCGCCCTGGTACCGCCGGCCCGCACCGCCCGCCCCGCGCACCGCCCGTCTCCAAGCCCGCAACCCCCAGAGCAGCCCAACGCCGGGGCTGCGCTGCGCACCGCTGGGGTCGGCTCCTCGGATCGCCTTCTCTCTCCCTCTCTCTCTCTCTTTTTTTTTTTCTTTCTTTGCCGTCCCCGAAAACGTAAAAAAATGAAATAAAATCCTCCCCGCGTCCCCGCGTCCTCCCCGCATCCCTGCAGCATCCCCGCCGCATCCCCGCGCGGCGCGGCTCGGCCCGCCGGAGCTGCTCGGAGGCGGCCGACCTGGGGCTGCGGCGGGGGGAAGGATCCCTGGAGAAGCGCCGCTCCGCGCTCGCTGCGCTCTCCTCTCGTCGGAGCCTCCTGATAAATGGGCTGCGAGAGCCCCGGCTCCTTAGCAATAAATAAGCTCCAAATATAGAAGAGGGGGAAAATATGATGAGCCTCTGTGACATTTGTCTTTAAAATAAAACTAGCTGCACGTCAAGTTTGAGCTTAATTTCTGGAAATAGGCGGAAGTCGCCCCGGATCATGCATGGAAGGCTAATTGAAAAGATCAGTTGGAGCACTTGTGGCAGGCGTGTCACTTTATGACAGTCCTCTGCTTTTGAAAATTGCATCGTCACGACAAATAGTAGCATGATAAAACGACCCTTTCCGTCCGCATTTGGATATCACTCAGACGAGATTGAACTCCGCTCGCTTTCCCTCCGAGGGCGGCCGCGCTCGGAGGCAGCCGGGGGCTGTGCAGGACACGGCCGAGGGGCCGCGCTCCCCGCGCAATGGATGCGAAGTGACACCCGGGCGGGAGGCACCGCGCCGCCGCCCCCCGACCCGACCCGACGCCGGCGCGCAGCGGCCGCGGGGAGCGGCGCCTCCTCCTCCTCCTCCGCGCGCGCCCCGTCGGGCGGGGGGGGGTCGGGGACGCGGTTTGAGGGTGCGCTCCGCGGCGCTTCGCGGAAGAGGTTAAGCCTTAATCACGCGGTAATTTCCCTGGAGAGCCGCGCGGCTCTCGCCCAGTGGCGATGATTATGCGCCTCGTGTTGTACGGCCAGCCGTCTAATGGGAAAGCATATGGTGTCAATTTGGACGCCCGGCACCATATACACCCAGGAGTTATTAACACAAAGCCTGGAGAGCCCGCCGCGACCTTTAAACAAAATAAAGGCTTCACCCGAATGATATCTGTTCCGCCGTCCCGATCGGAGACGCCGCCGGCCCCGGGCGCGGAGGGGACGCCCGACCTCGCGCCGCCGCCGCCGCGATTTTCCGAGGTCGCGCACCCCGCCGCGCCGCCGCCCGTCCGCCCCTCGCCCGTGCGCGGGCGCGCAAAAGCCGCGCAGGGCCGCGCGGCACTTACTGTTCTGCATGGTGGGCCGGGGCAGCGGGGTCCCGCGGGGCTCGCCTGGAGCGGTCTGCGGCAACGAAACGCGCGTTAGTCGGGGGCAGCGCGCACCGCGCGGGATATCCCCGGCCGGGGCGAGGGCTGGGGGGCAGAGGGCCTCGGGGAGAGACGCGCGTCGCGGGGAGGCGTCGGGGAGCGGCCACTTGCCTGGAAGCCGGGCGCGCTGTCCTCTCCTGCAGCGTGGGGGCTCGCACATCTGCGTGCCTCTACTCCCGGCGGCCCTCTAGGACAAAGCAGACGGAGCGCGTTAGCGGAGCGCGGCACCGCTCCCGGTTCGCCTCCTTCCCTCCGTCCCTTCCCCTCTCCCCGCAACTTTTTCTCCGCGCCTCGCGGTTAACTTCTTTTTTCCTCTTTAGATCTTCCCCCTTCGCACTGTACTGTGACACACGCTGTCTACCTCGCCTCACTGCCTTAAAAAGTACGAACAGGAGGGGGTGAGAGCCGCCGAACAAAGCCTACAGAAAGCGAACAATGGCCTCCATTCTGCTCCGCTACCCCAACCCCGGGCGCAGGAGCTCCTTCCCGGCCGCGCAGCCCCGGCGCAGCGCGCACAAAGCGCGGCCGAATGCGCCCCGCGGCCCCGCACGGCCCGGCCCGAGATCCTCTCCTCTTCCTTTCTTTCTCTCTTTTTCTTTCTCTCTTTTTCTTTCTTTCTTTCTTTCTTTCTTTCTTTCTTTCTTTCTTTCTTTCTTTCTTTCTTTCTTTCTTTCTTTCTTTCTTTCTTTCTTTTTTTTCCCCTCCCTTCTCCCTGTTTCTTTCGGTTTTATTTTATTTTATTTTGCCTGTGGTTTTGTTGTTGTTGTTTTTTCCTCCCCCTCCTTCCCCTCTGCCTTTATCTGCACCCCCAACACTTCTTTATTTATTTATTTACGCGTCCCCCCTCCCGTCCTTCCCCCCGCGTATTTATTTATCCGAACGCGGCGCGGGGGAGAATGGAGCAGTGATTTCTTCTCGTTATAAATATCGGCGGTAATTGTGTTACTGGTGCGCGTTGTTCGGGGCTGTAAAAAGATACAACAGCGCAGTGGGGCGCTCAATTGGGGAGGGACAATTACAATAAAGAGCCCATTCACGGGGGTAGCTAAAAAAAAAAAAAAAGAAAAAAGAAAAAAGAAAAAAAAAGAAAAGAAAAAAAAGAAGAAAAAAAGGAGCTAAAATAATGAAATAGTCGCAGCCTTCGTTTTCTCTCCGTTTTTTGTTTGTTTGTTTGTTTTGTTTTGCTTTTTTTTTTTTTTCCCAAGCCAGTACATTGCTTTTCTTTCGCACCTATAATAAATATCAATTTTTGCTCTTCCCGCGTACGACGGGATTCGCTCAGGACGATCCACGCTGCGATTTATGGAGCGGCTTTTAGGAACCTGAAATCCACAAGAAGCGGCCCCGAACGAGCGCTCCTCACAGCGTGCGGACGTTCCCCGGTAAATATTTACCGCGCCGCCAGCATCCGCACCCGGCGCTGGGGAAGAAGGGCAGAAAACAGCCGCCCGGCTCCGGAGGTGCACCCACAACGGCCGCAGCCCGAGCGCGAACGGGGCACTGCGCACAGCTCAGCCCCGCGGCAGCGCCCGGACGTGGGAGCCCCGCGGCGGTGCGGGGCGGTGCGGGGCGGAGCGGTGCGGGCCCCAACCCCGCAGGCCGGGCCCCGTTCGCCGCTCGGGCTTCAGGCCCGGATCCGGTGACGTTCCGGAATATTTCCCCCCCCCCCCCCCCCCCCCCTCTCCCTCTTCAGAAACGCAACGAGGGGTGAGGTTGACAAACTTTCCCTTTCTCGGGGCGAAGGAGTAAAAGCTCAAAACGAATCGCCGTGCGATGGGGCGCCGGGAAAGGTCAGCGGCTGTAAACATTTATGGGCGAAGGCCCTTTGATTATTTTATGTCCCCGGGACGGGGCCGCAGCCGCTCTCTGGCCCCGTGCAGCACCTGCCCGTGCGGCGGCCCACGAAACTTCGTCCCAACTTTCCCGAAGTGACCGCGGTGTGACACCTCCGGGCGGCCGAGAGCCAAACACACGTTTTCCGATGGCATTTTGCGAGGGGAAAAGAACCCGAAGGGAAAAGAACCAACTTTGCTGCTTGCGCGGAGAAGTTTGCAACTTCTTTACGAAACCATGATAAAAAGAAAGGGGAGAAAAAAAAAGAAGAAGAAAAAGGGAAAAAAAAAAAAAGAGAGAGAGAGAGAGAAAAGAAAAAGGGTTTGGAGCAGAGGGGACTCCCAGGCCCGATATCGAGGAGGGTCACGAGCAGAACCGAAGCAGGTCCCGTACGGCACAGCAGCAGCCGGAGCTGCGCGGAGCTGGGCCCGGGGAGGCTCGGGGGGAGCCCGGGGTGGCGAGAAGAGTTAGCGGCCCTTCGGCCACGCTCAGCCCCGCTCGGGCCCGGCCGCCTCGGCCTACGCGGTGCCTCTCCCCATCCTCTTTCTCCCCCGAACCCCGAACCCCGAGCCCCGTCCTCACGAGGCCGAGTCCCTGCCTTAGCGGCGTCCCGGCTCCGGCCGAGCCCCGCGGCACAAAGCGGCCCCCCGGGCACCGCCGCTCCCCGCCCGCCCTCTGCCTCTCGCCCGGAGCCGCACAGGGCCCGCACGGCCCAGCACGGCCCGGCACGGCCCGGCGGTGCCACGGAACGCGGTGCCGTTGGCCGCAGTATCCCAGCGCGGCTCGTCCAGAGGGCACCGCGCAAGAGCAGAAAGTTTGCGAGCTGCGGGCCGGAAAGTTCCCCGGGAGCTCCGCGGAATGCAAATGGGATGGAGAGGGGGAGCGGGGGGAGCGGAGCCCCGCGCCGGGCTGCGGAGCGGTGCGAGGAGCGGCGCGGACTCACCTCGCAGAGGCATATCCCGTCCGCGGCACCGCTGCTGTCAGCAGGACGGGGCGCACCGCCGGGCACTGACGTGCTCCCAAAGAGTTGCCCGCAAAACAGTTTGTCTCCACTGAGGCTGCGGCGGCGGTGCGATGCCGAGGTCCTGGGAAGGAGACAGAGATTGACACCGCGGTGGCTGTCAGCGCGGAGCGGGCGCGGTGTGCGGCGGAGCGGGGCCGGAGCACACCTCTCTGATTGGCGGCCCCGCGCTAATGGATGCGGCCGCTCCTGCCTCGCCTCCACCGCTCTTCACTGGCCCATTAGCACAGCCTGACCTCTGTCATCATCTTCCAGCAAAACACTTCCTCCCTGCGCCTTAACCAGAGCGGGAAATGAGGCCGGGCCGGGGCTCGCTTTTCAAACCCACTAATCACTCCGCACATGCAAATGCTCCGTTCGCTCCCACACAAAATATTGCTTTATGCAAAGCGACGCCATCGCCTCCCCGCCGCCGATTGGCCGCCCCGCGCCCGGCACGGCTCAATTGGCGCAGCCGTTTGCATATGAATGCGATGGGCCCGGCTCCCGGCCCCGGCTCCGCACCCGCGGCCCGGCCCCGCCGCCCCCCGCGATGCGATGCGATGCGCAGAGCGGAGCGGTGCTGCGCGGCGCGGCGGAGGGAGCAGCGCGTTCCCAGGTGGGGCCGGGCCGGGGGCGGCGGGGGGCAGAGACCGGCGGGGGGAGAGGGGGCACAGCGCGGGGGGGGCGGGCGTTGCGCGGAACGGGGCTCCGAGCCCCCCCGGCCCGGCCACACTCAGAGCGTGGAGGGCTCTCGATAGGGCCTGGAGGGCCCTTCGCGCACCTCCCCACGTGCCGAAGGGCTGCGGGGAACCCCGCCCCGGCCGCGCCCCGCAGGTGTAGAGCCCCGCTGGTGCGGGGACGGAGGGTGCGGGCGCGGGGAGTCCCCGATGCGGGGCGGAACGGCGGTGGGAAGGAGGAGAGGGGCTGGGGATTCCGGGAGGCACCGGGCGGAGGGAGGGAGGGACGGACGCGCGGAGCATGAAATGAAGTCGTAGCCGCATACACTTGACTTCTCTTGACATGTGAAAAGTGCTAAAAGTCAAAGCTCATCAATAAAGTATCTTGAAACTGAATAAGAGCGCTGACAACCATTGCATTCTTAAATAAAGTACAATGAGGAGACAAACGACTCTGCCAAGGAGTTTGCATGTGAGTGAAAGGGCGCTCAATGGGAGCGGGATAATGGGCCGCGGCCGCAGGCACTGCCCGCCCCGCGCCGCCGGAGCTGCCTGGGAGCGGGAGGGGGCAGAGGGGGGGACCAGACCGCAGAGCCCCGCATCGCTCTGCGGAGCGAGAGAAGAGCGGAACCACCGCAAAGCGACCCCGGGTGCCGCCCCCCACCCGGGGGGACACTCAGCCCCGGGGGGAGTTTGGGAGCGGAGATGGGCTCTGCCCCGGGGTGAAGTCAGCCGTGTCCGCGGGCCTCGCTTTTGTCACTTTGCTTTCTTTCTCTTTTTCCTTTTTTCTTTTTTTTTCTTTTTTTCTTTTTTCTTTCTTTTTTTTTTTTTTTTTTTCCCGGATAGTTTCTTCCTGCTGCACTCTCCACCAACCGAGCAAGTTTGGGGTTTGCTCTCGCTTCTTCACTCCCGTCCGCAGAGTTAAAGGGAGAAGAAAGACGCGCAGTTCCGCGGAGCGCTCCCCACGCCCGTCCCGGGGCCGTGCTGCTGTCCCCTCCGCGCTGCGCCCTTTGTGTCCCCTCCGCCCCAAAAAACTTTCACCCCCCTCCCCCCCCCAGTTTCACGCCAAAGAGGGGAGGGAGGAGGGAGGGGGAACGCCGCTGACGTCACGGCGGTGCGCGTCGGGGGGCGAAGAAAGCCGAAAGTTGAAGGGAAGAAAGCGGCGGTGCGGGGCAGCGTGCGGGGCCCTGTCCGTGTCCGCCCCGCGCTGCCACCCGGCCCGGCCCGGCCCGTCGCAGCTCCGCCGCCATTTTCCTTCGGTCCGAGGCCGTGGCAGCCCCGCAACGGGACCCCCCCGCACCGGGAGGAGCCGCCCCCGAGGCCGGAACGCGGTGCCCTCGGGCGGGGCTGCGGGCGGGGAGGGGGAGCGCCGTGCCCGGAGCCCTCCGCACTGAATGCCCGCGTGTTCCTGTCATGATTTTTCTTTGGCTTTCTCTCGCACCCAGCAGCCTTCTCCCCGTTGCCAGTCCCGCCGAGAAGGTGAAGCCCTCCGGCACAGCTCTGCTTGCGGCTGCCTGCCTTTTTTTCTTCCTCCTCTCCCCTCTCCCCTGTTCCAGCGGAGCCTCCGGCCCCCGCAGCCCCGCACGAGAGCAGCACCGCCCGCCCGCACTCGGCCGTGCCTCCACTCTCCCCTTTTTCTTTTTGAACACCATTCAAACAAAAAGAAAACAAAAACAAAAAACAAAAACAAAAAAAAAGGAGAGCATTTTAAAAAAAGGAAAAAAAAGGTTTTAGATGTATATATATATATACTATATATACACACACACACATATGTATAAAGGTAAGCAACCACTATACGTGGTGAGATTTTTTTTATCTGCGTTTTCTTCTCCCTCTCTCTTTTTTTTTTTTTTTTAATTGCTGCCCCTAATTAATGTAACGTCCCTCTCTCCACGCTTCTCTCCCCCCCGAGCTCTCTTTCTGTGCCTCACAGCGGTCCCCTCTCGCCGCACTCCATCGGGCGCTGAGCACAGCTCTACACACCCCGTATCGTCTCCTCGGATTAATGTCCGGGCTGCGAAGTACCTTTTTTAATACCCAGAAAAATGCTTAAAGTCCCCTTGTCCAGTCCGGTCTGAGAGCGAAGAGATACACCAGCCCTGACGGCTCCGACTACGCTGCGTTTGCCTCCGGGACACCGCGTGCCTGTTCGGATCTGTGCTGACAGCGGGTGAGACCCGCAGCGCGCAGAGTTACACGGGGCTCTCCGAGCCGGTAACCAAACTTTGGGACCGCTCCGTTCGGAAGGAGCACCGCACCGGCGGATAAGGCCGAGCGGAGCGGCTCTTTAAATGCCGTTGTCTGGGACGAGCAGCAGCTGAGCTCCGCTCGCCAGCGCGACGCGGGTTTGATTACAGAGCGAGAGAGGGGAGGTTTAGGATCCCACACCTCGGGACCCACAAAGCCCTTCCCCAATGCACTTCCAACGGCCGAGCGGTCCGTGGCCGCCCGTGAGCTCCGCACACCGCTCCGCACCGCCCCGCACCGGGCCGCTCTGCCCCGCGTACGGCATCGGCCGCAGCGGCTCCTCCAGCCCGGCCCTCGGCGCGCAACGCTCGGAACCAAGTCGCGGCGTTCCCCGTCTGGGAAGCCCGAAAGTTGGGTTAAAGGGATGTAATGGCCGCAAACGTCCTCCCTCGGCCGAACCCCACGCCCGATCCCGCATCTCTCAGTGCCGCCGCGCCATACGTCAGCGGGATGCGCATATAAAAGCGGCTCTGGTCAGAGGTAATTATGTCACAGCTTTCTCCCGGCGTGACAGCTGGATAAACACCGTCCCCATAAACATCTCTAATTAGGGAGGAGGATCTCGCAGAGATGCTGTTTGATTTATTGCTGCAGGAGAATGTCCATTTACCGCGATATAGCCGCGCAGCAGCGGCGAGGAGCGCCCGGGGACGCCGCGCACAGGTAAGCGGGGCTGCGGGCTCTCCGCCGGCCCTTTGTTCGCCGTTATTTCGGAAGCAGAACGCCCTTCGGCGGCTCTCCTCTCCCGCCCGCTCCGCGGTACCCGCTCCGAACCCCCGACGGCTGCGCGGAGCCCTCCCGCAGCCCGCACAGCCCCGCGCAGTCCCGCGGCCCTGCGCTGCCCCCGACGGCGCGGCAGCCGCTCCCCACCTGTTGGGCCGTGCGCTGCCCGCGGTGCGCGCTCGTCCCCGGGCCCCGACGGGGCGGGGGCGGCCGCGGGGTGGGGGCGCGGAGGGGCCGTTACCTGTCCGGCGGTGCGGCGGCCCGAGGAGGCACCTGGCGGCTCCGCTCGGCGATTCCTACGCCGGAACCTGCCACACAGTTTAAATGTCAATGACAATAAAAGAGGGGTGCTGCCTTTGCACTAACTTTCCCTTAATATCCACGCCAGCGCCTCCCCCATTGGCTGGGCCGCCCCGGTGACGTCACGGCGGACAGTACTTAGCTAATGAGACATTTTAGGCGACACGAGCCCGGCCGCCGCCCGCCCCGACGGCACTCGCGGCACGGCCCCCGCCCGGGGCCAGGCTGCTGGGATCGCCCCCGCCCCCCGTGCCGGCTGCCCCTCACCCCGTCCGACGGGGGCTCCGGGGCTGCTCTTCGCCCCCGACGGCTCTCCCCCGCCCCGCGCTGCCCCGGCCCGGGCCCAAGTTTAGGTCTGCGGCCGCCGTGGCCGGCCCCGACGTGGGTCCCCACCCGCAGAGAGGGGCTACGACCGGCGCCCACGTGTCAGAGGCTAACGAATGCACGGGCGCAGAGGCACCCCCCCGGCCGACGGCTCTGTGGGACTGTACTCGGTGTTCACGGAGCTGCCGATGAGCTGGGGGGGCTGCGAGGCCCGTCCCTCCGCCGCCCCCTCGAGGTATGGCCCCGCGGGGTGACCCCGGCCCCGGGCTGCGGCCGTGCGGGGCTTTCCCGGCGCGTTCGGAGCCGCTGCCACGAAGGTGCCGCGGATCCCCGCGACCCGGCGGGCCCTCGAGGGAGGGGAGCGACGGGAACGCCGCGGCTCCCGCCCGCTTATCCGCCTGTCAACAGCGGGAGACGGCTCCCGCAGCAGGGCCAGGTGCTGCCGCCCCGCGCCGCGCAGCTCTCCAGAAGCCGCTGAGGCGTAAAGCGGAGCGCTCGGCCGGGCACGCGGTGTCCCCGCAGCATCGCCGCTCTGTTTGCGCTTTTATCTCCTCGGAAAAATCCGCGCGGAGAGGAGCGGGGAGGGAGGAGGAGGAAGAGAGAGGGCCGTGTGTGCCTGAGGAGTGCCGTAGAGGCCGCAGAAAAATGATAATAATAAAAATAATAAAAATAAATAGGATAAGGGAGGGGGGAAGCTGCAGAGCTCTGCGCCCGAAGCACGCGGGGCCGCGGCGGCACGACTGCACGGGGCCGCCCCTGCGCGCAACCTGCGCGCTACGCCCCATTGCCCCGCGCGGAGCGTCCCTGGTGGGGCGACGGACGCGAGGACCCCCGTGCCCCCTCCGGGTCGTGCTCCGCGGAGCGTTGCACGCTGATAAACTCTGAACGTCTTTGATTTACACCGCGACGCGGAGTTGCGCCTTCTTTTAATCCCCCTTCCCGAGGTGCCCCGAAGCCCCGCGCTCGCAGGGATGGGGCGATCCGCGGCACGCGGTGCAATAATGAGCGTTAATTCTCTACCCAAGCAGAACTTGAGCAATAATAATAAGCACATCAGAACCGTTTGTTTACTGCGGCGGGCTGCGGGGCCGGGACCGCTGCGGGAAACGGTGTAACCTGAAGGAAACCCTCTAGAACGGGGGGATATAGCAGTGGAAAGGCGGCTCCGACTCGGAGGGAGCTCGGCGAGCGCTTGGCTGGGACGTGCGCCCGTGCGCAAGGTACGTGGTCTATAGTACTTCGGTTTTATTTCCCCGCACGTTTTTTTCGTAGTCTGATAGAATTTTCCCCGTCTGACATCCGCCTTTCGCCCCAGGACCGCGCTCAGCCCCGCTGCGGCGACGCGGATTTATGCCGCTTTCGCCTCGTTCTTAGCCGTCCCGACGGAGCTCGACAGCCCCGTATCCTCGAACAAAACCCGCGGGGTCGGCACCGAAAGGCCTCTTAGTGCTGAGCTCGAGACCCGCCGGGCAGGGCGGTGCGGGAGCGGTGCGCGGGGCTGAGCCCGGCGTGCGGAGTCCGGGGCCGCTGCGGAACCGCTGCGGGACAGAGGCGCGTCCCGAGGACGCGGGCCGCGGTGTTCGCCCCGTGCTTTAATCCAGAAAAAAAAAAAAAGCTTCGCTTCAAAAAAGAAACGCAGCCGTAAATCAGCTCTTTGCGCTTTGTGGCTGAGCGTTATCTCCGTGCTCTTTTTTTTTTTTTTTTTTTTTTTTTCCTTCTCGAGGACTCCTAATGGTATTAATTTGGCCAAAAAACTTGATCCCGGGCTGTCTGGAATGATCTCCCTTCTCCCTCCTCCCGAACATTTCCATAATAACCGCGACTCGGGACCCCGCTCGGGCCGTGCGCCTCCCGCGCCCCGCGCAGCCCCGACGCGGGCTGCATTCCCCGGGGGTGATGGGATGCAATCCGCCGAGAGCCGACAGGCACGTCCTGGATGTTAGGGACGCACTGCTCCTCAACGTGACAAGGCTGAGTTCGATCTACAATTGTATTTGAAAGGGCAATGAGCGGAAAGATCTCCCGTCATTAAAGCCTCCCTCTCCGCTCGCGCAATAACGAGACCCTTCATTTGCACACAAACGCTCGGGAAAAGAGCCGTAAAGTCCCGCACCGGCCCGACCGCGCCGCGGAGCGCCCGCGGGGAGTGGGCGGCGGTGCGGAGGTCCCAACGCGCCCATGTGACCGCGGTGACTTTTTACTTTAAATCTTGAATAAGACGTGAGTTGTAACAAGGGGATTTGCACTTACTCCGTGACCCCTGTAATTGGATTAAATATAGACCGAGACGTACAAAAACAGAGCGAGATTGACACCTGCCAACTGGACTTCCTTATGATTGATCGTGATGCTTCGTGCCGGCAACAATAATGAAATAAATTGTATGGATAAAGGCGCGCATTTGTCATTTCCGCGCGGGGCGAGGGGAAGGCAGTGCGAGGCAAGCTGCTCGCTGACAGACGGAGCGGCGCGCCGAGCTACAGCGCCGTGCGCGGACCCCAGACGTTGACGAGACAAATTATAACTTGTCACAACCTCTTTAAATTCAGAACTTTTCAATTAACATATAGATTGCCGCTGCGCAAAAGTCCGCGCGGAACGGGCGGCGGCCGTCGGGGGCCGAGGGGCTGCGGCTCGGCTGTGCCCCTGCACTGCGGCCGCGGGGATCACCAGCAGCCTCCGAGCCTCCTCCGCCGCGGGGCTCTCCCGGGGCCGCCCCCATCGGCCGCCGGACCGGACCCGGACGGGTGCTGGGTCCCAGCTGCCGCCCCGTGCCCGTCGGGCAGCGCTTCCCCCGGTGCGGGGCAGAAGTGTGAGGGTTGGGGTGGGCCGGGCCCCGCCGGGAGCAACGTCGTGTCCCAGGCTTGGGGCAGCTCCCGGCCCGGCCCCAAACACTGCCCTGAGCTGGCGGTGCCCCGGGGGCATTGAGGGGGGCAATACCCGTGGGGCATTTCCTCCGTAGATTTTTTCTTTTCTTTTCTTTTCTTTTCTTTTCTTTTCTTTTCTTTTCTTTTCTTTTCTTTTCTTTTCTTTTCTTTTCTTTTCTTTTCTTTTCTTTTCTTTTCTTTTCTTTTCTTTTCTTTTCTTTTCTTTTCTTTTCTTTTCTTTTCTTTTCTTTTCTTTTCTTTTCTTTTCTTTTCCCTCTCCTCTCCTCGCCTCGCCTCTCCTCGCCTCTCCTCGCCTCTCCTCGCCTCTCCTCGCCTCTCCTCGCCTCTCCTCTCCTCTCCTCTCCTCTCCTCTCCTCTCCTCTCCTCTCCTCTCCTCTCCTCTCCTCTCCTCTCCTCTCCTCTCCTCGCCTCTCCTCTCCTCTCCTCGCCTCTCCTCTCCTCTCCTCGCCTCTCCTCTCCTCTCCTCCTCCTGCCTCTCTTCTCTCTTATTTATTTATTTATCTACCAATTTGTTTATTTTATTTTATTTCCTTCTTCTTTTAATTCTTCTTCGTATTCCGAGCCGGTTTCTGCTGGGCCCACGATGCCAAACGCGGAGCTGCGGCCCCACGGCTGCGGCCGGGCACTGGCGCAGGCAGCTCCGATCCGCAGAACCCCGCGTCCCAACCTGGGACAAACCCCCTCCTCCGGCTCCGCGACCTTTCCGCGCGCTGTAATTACCGCCGAACTCGTTCCTCTAAATTAAGTGCTGCTGTGATTTGAATCCGTGTAAAGCACGAAGCGAGTTCCATCGAATGAGCCGAGCCCGCCCGCTTTCCCCAGTGGCTGCATCCATTAACATTATAATCTCGAACACCATTTTTTATGTAACACCATTGTTAGTAAATCAACTCCTCAGGTCCACAGAGACGCTGACCCCTGGCAATTCAGCGAAAGTGTAATTATCTCCCCGAATCTCGGGCAGATTTAGGAGATTACATCGCAACTAACTCCATATCAATGCTAATGCCCCGGCTCCAGGTGCCGCTCGGCGCGGTGCGGCCCCGCTCCGCGGCACAAAGCGCAGCTCCGCGGCCGGGAGGGACGGGGAGCCCCCAAATTGCACCTATTTGTGCCACAAAACCTGGGCCGCGGATGGCAAAGTGAAACAAAGCGGCCATGCTAAATTAGCGTTAAATAAAGGGCACTTTAATGCTCGGTTACAGTCAACTGGTGTATATTTGATGGCTAATTGTCTATCAAAATTAAAGAGAAAAGAACAAATGATTCGTTATAAGAAGGTGTTAAAAGCTCCGACAAAGGCGCGTTTCACAAATATAATATCTGCGGACGGCGAATTGTCCGTTCGGGGCTCTTTTAACGTAGTGAAGGCCCGGGACTCCCGAGATATGAATAATGGGCACAAACGCGCTCTTTTATTCTCAAAGAACCTCGCGGGGAGCGGAGGCTCCGACACAACCAAAGCCGAGAGTGCGGGCAGAGCCGGGCTGCGGCGGTCCCGACGGCAGCCGAGGGAAATGCGCTGAGTGGCACCGGATCGTTTTGGGCTTCGCGATCCGAGGAGGACCGCAGAGTTTTGGAGGTGGTGGGACGGGGACGAGCGGGTGCGGGGCGTTCGCGTTTGGTGCTTCTCGATCCACTGGGGCAGGGAATGTCCGGGCCGGGGGCGGAAGGGAGGGCGGAGAGAGAAGGAAAAGACACAGGAAGAAAACGGAATAAATAAAGAAATGAATGAATAATAAGAAGAAAAGGGTGGAAGGGGAGTGGGGGAGACGAAAAAGAAGAAATAAAGGGAAAAAGGAAAGAAGAATATGGGAAAGAAACAGAAAGAAAAGCGGGAAAAAGGAAGAAAATGTAGGAAAAGGAAAGGAAAAAAGGAGAAAGAAAGAAGAAAATTAGGAAGAGAAAGGGAGAAAAGGGAAGAAAATGTAGGAAAGGGAAAGAAAAAAGAAGAGAAGAAAATGGAGAAAAGAAGGAGAGGAAAAAAGGAAGAAAAGGAAGAAGGAAAAAAGGGAAAACAGGAATAAAAAAAGGAGAAAAGAAAGAAGGGAAAAAAGAAGGGAAAAGGGAAAAAGGAAGACGAGAGAAGGAAGAAGAAAGAAAAAAAGGAGAAAGAAAAAGGAAGGAAAAAATTGAAAAAATAAAAAGAAGAAAAGAAATTAAAAAAAAAAAAAAAAAAAGGAGGGGAGGAAGGAGAGAAAAATCTGAAAGAAAAAAAAAAAAAAAAGAGGGAAAAAAAAAAAAGGAAAGAAAAAGAACCCCAGCGTGGGCTGAAGTTCCCTCAGAGGGGCGGCGGGGAGCGGCCGGGCCGGAGCCCCGCAGAGGCGGCGGGGCGCGGGGCAGCGATGCGGGCGGAGCGGCAAACCGCCCGGAAAATGGACCCGCGGAGAGCGGGAGAACGCTTGCTTTATCTCTGACAACTTGTGTCCTAAAGAAACTATCTTGAAGATAATTGAAATGATTACAATTCATTGCTGCATTACTTTGAATGTGAACAGTCAAATAATGAAATCTTCGTAATACAGCAAAAATTTAATTTACATTACACCACCGCTCGAGGTTTTCCTTTTTTTTTTTTTTTTTTTTTTTCCGAGCCCGGCTCCCCCCCGACAGCTCACGCACCGCCCCGCGCTCTGCTGCTTGATTCCCATTCTCGGGGCCGTTCCCCTCCGGAGGCTCCAGGTGCGGGGCGGAGGGGGGCTGGGGGGGTGGGAGATGTCTGGGAGCCGCCCCGGGGCACTCGCACGGTCGCCGCCGCTCTCTCAGCCGGGACAGGGGCTGCCCGTCCCCGAGCCCCGGCCCGCACCCCCCCGACCCCTCCGGCCCTTAAGCAGAGTCCGAAGCGAACCGGGCTGTTCCCTCCGTGCAACGAACCGCTTCTGAAAAAAAGACCATCTGGTAATTGTCTTCCTTTAGATCTTCCCTTAATTATGCTTTTAATTAAAGATGGTTCAAGGCATTGGACCACATGAAGGGCAGTAATTACAAATTACATTACAAACCCAACAGATGTAGCTCTATCTGCTGGGAAAAAGGTACCGGAATAAAATTTGACTAAACTTTCGGATAAATTAATCCGCTGCCTTGAGAACAGAAGCACATTTTTTATTATGCAGACTCTAGCCAGGATTTAAGTTCTCTGTCATGATTGTTTTCATATTTCTTTGACATCTATTGATTTGGAGGCAGCTGCAAGGCTTTGTCACAAGAGAGAAGAGCAGTCACAATATATTAGCTTGATGGCATAACTCGAATATGAGTAGGAAGGATAGAAACATGACAGGGAGCCACGTGACCGAGCGATGGGTCTCCGACAAAATAAAGAAATTAATTTTTAATAAAAAGCTTTAAAAATACTGCAGCCAAGGCAAGGGGAATGGCAGCACTCGTTCATTACCAACGGCTCCAATGCTCACCCACAGGCGGGGAGGAGACCCAAGCTGCTGGTCGAATGGAGCCATGCAGGCAGCAGATAGGGCCAGCCCACCTTGGGCTCTGGCCCCATGGCCAAGCTCATCCACAGCAGTGCTGAGCCCACCTCCGGCTCACGGCTCTGCTGCATTCTGCCAAAAATCCTGCAGTAAACGGGCAATGGGAGCCCAGAGAGTTTAAGCAGGTTTGGGCAAAGCAGCAGGATTTTCCCCTCTGGGAAAGGCTGCCTCTTCCAGGCAGTCTTTGGGGTCAGCCTGGAGAGTGAGGATTCACGGGTCAGGTGTTCCATCGCATCATGGGGGAGAAATGAAGCTGGGATGCCCCCCTCCTTGCCCATGTGAGCATACAGACACGTAGACATACAGACACACAAGCATACACACAGACACACGGACATGGCACCATGCTGTCCCCAGGACAGCCCCACAGGCCCTGGCCCAGCTGCTCCCAGCCCTGCAGCACGCACACCCCACGCAGTGCCGCAGCCACACGTTCACACTTTCACACGTGCCCTGCTCATAGTGTCACATCTTTTTCGGTCGGATGTGCGCTAAGCGCTCTGCAGGCCCAATCCACCCTCTCACTGAAACCTCTGCGTGCTGGAGTGGCACGGGGCTGCTCTGTGCAGGGACAATGTTGGGCAGGAGCCCCTCAACCCAGTGAGGCTGCAATGCATGACTGGGCAGCACCAACATGGGAGAGCTCACAACTTCTAAGCCCTCGTTTGGTTTCAAAATGAACAGCCCCAGTTTTTTCCACCTCTATTTTTCCCTTTACTGGACCTGTGTTTTGCCACCATTTCTTGCTTTATGAAAGTGAGCTCAGTGTCAAAAGTTTCAGAAGTTTTAAAGAAAGATTGTCTCTATGACACATCATCACAGGGAGCAAAGGGTGAGGATGTACTCTGTCCAAATGTAATACTTCCAGCAATCAGTGGCAGTGTGCATGGTGATGCCCCATTCCTCACCAACGCTGGTGCAGGCTGTGGTCCCATCGAGCAGGGCGCTGTGCAGGGCTGCAGGTTCAGAAGGCTCACTGCATTTGTGCACCCACATACACAGACATGGCCTCACAGGACTCTCCGGCTCCCCCAGGAAGAGAACTTCTCTTTTTCAATGAGGACACACTTACCTGCTCGGGATCTTCTGCAGCACAGAGGGCATTCAGAGGGCTGACTGAACACAAGCAGATGTAATAGGAGATGCAGCAGCACAGCAGTGTTTTCTCTGTGCTGTTTGTGCCCACTCTTCCAATCTCCCACTGGCACTGGGAGACGAACACTCACTTCACACCAACACACCCTGAGGAAATCAGGAATCTACAGGCAATACCCATCACCTGGGAACAGCGTATGGATTTGTCACTGTCCTCAGAGGAGTGAGAATCCCAAAATCAATGGCCAGATTGCTCTGATCCATACCTGCAGATGCCTCATCTGCGATAGACGCAGTATTGACAGCTCTTCATTGCACCGACCACCTTGGCTGGGTAATTGCTGTGCAGTGCAAGCAGTGCATGGGGAGCCAGAGCCCCAAAACAGAGCTGGTGCAAACAGTGCTCTGTAGCGATAGACACGGCTGTGCTCGTTGCTTTCAGGCACAGCACAGCAGTCCTGAACTGAAGCAAACCCTGAAAACAGCAACAGTAAAGGGAGGAGAAATCAATGAGGAAGAACAGGCGCTATAAGGGGGGAAAGTGTAATGAAGGGATACTCAATATTGACAGATCACGTAGAGCAGAAGGAGATGGGGTAGAAAAATCAGTTGAATGCAGACAGAATTATGTCTGGCGGGGGGGGGGCACTGGGAATTTTCATTTGCTGCCAGAGCCTATGGATAAATGGAATGGAATAAAGGGAAGAGCCCCGATGCTGTCTCAAAATGCGATTTCCTGAGCTATTTTCATTACTGTCTGCAAAACATTATCAAAGTATTATCTGCAGAATGCAACGGGGAAGGGAGAAGATCAGTCTGGAAAGGTCTTGGAGCCATTAATAATTTCCTCTGGCAACAAGGAAACCTGCCCACACCTCCAGCGTTGGGAAGAGCAAACAGGCAGCGAAATCCCCGCCGCGCTCTGCCCTGGAGCCAGGTTCTTAACTTTCTGATCACTTTTATTTCAGTTTCTTACACTTCAGCAAAACGCAGCAGAGCTTGACAAATTCATTTTGCAAGAGAAAGTCTGCTGCAACTTGTTTGCCTTTTGTTTTCATAGTGTGGACACGGAGGAGCACATTCCTGGAAAAAACCCTAAAAATGATGTTAGCAGCTCCGCCAGGCTCAGGCTGGGAGCAGTGCTGGGTGCTGCCAACAGCCCATGTTCTGCTGTGCATCCACACGATTTGGGGCTCACGGGCTGCAGCACACTGTGCCATGCTGTGCTAGGCCATGGTGTGCCACGCTGTGCCGTGCAGAGCTGCTGCAGGTGCCAGCACTTTCCTAAGTAGGTCACATCAGCAACGAGTGCAGATGTCATAAGATAAGGGTAAAAATCCAAGCAAAAAAGTACAGAAACCATCCGATCCCCAAACTCCACACCCCATGAATACTTAAACACCCTTGGATGTTCCTGGGTGAGAAGCGGTAGCCGCAGAAGAGCTAAGTGCACTTTTCCTCTAAAGCAGCGACTCAGGCGGTTGCTGGTGGCAGAGGCCAAGAGAAATAAGACCATGTCTGCAAGTTTGAGGAAAGCCTCAGAGTCATTCCATAATAATTTTACCTCCAATTTGCAGCTTCTTGTGCTAGAGGGACTGGGAGCAGAAGACGCAGTGTGGACGCAGATGTGGACACAGATGTGGACGCAGATGTGGATGCAGATGTGAGGCTGCCAGGTAGCGGGGGAGCCAGGACACATCCTGCCCACACCGTGCCCACCCGCATTCAGCCCTCGCATGGAGCCTGCTGGGCTTCCCTTGCTCTCACTCCTGTACAGCACGCAGAGGCAGAGGCTGAAGCACCGCATTGTGCTCACCCGGCACCTCTCGCTCGCCCACAATCTGTCATTGTGTGCGGTTTTATCGTGATTAAATCCCAGATGAACATACGTGGGGAAAGTTCATCCAAACAGATGGGGAACAATGGGCGTTTGAAGGCTGGAGGGCAACAAGTGGTGCTTTCCAAGGGTAGAAAAGTTGGCATTAAATGCAGGCAATGCCTCCAGCAGCACAGGACCACGCTGAGTGCAGTGCTCAGCTGCGGGAGTGGCCAGGAATGGGATGAGAGAGCTTTATACTTTATTTGTGTCAGCAAGAGGTGCGTTTCTGCTCAAAATATAAATAGTGAATGCTTGTGCTAATGAAATGCTCTCTAATGGCAGCCGGGAGACTTTGCTTTTCCCCAGGTAGAAATGCTGGGAATTCAAATAACCAGCAAGTTTTGCAAATCGCAACCGCGTTTATAAGCTATAAACTGTGCAAAATGTGCTGGGCGCCTGAGGATTTTCAGACCCAGTTGCAGCTCGTGTACAAACTCATTTTTTTTTTGTCCGGAGCACAGAATGAAGGCAGCAGATGCTGATAGGAATCAGAGAGGGCAAAAAGCCTCTTAAAGCCTTGTAGCACCAAAGCCAGCCATGCCCTTCCCATGGGTTTCTTTTCCATTGTGATCAAAGTGGGGTAATGAATGGGCCAAGGACCTCCATGGGCAGACAGTGTGATCTGGACCACGAGGGTATTCTCTGTGAGTCCATATAAAGTAGAACACACAGATAATCCGTGGCCGGAGGAAACCTTCAGGCTGCTGCACACACCCCAAGAAGGCCTCGGCAAGACGGGGTAAACAATTAACACAAATTTCAAATCACTGCACTGTCACCTTAATAGGCAGTGAAGTCAGCTACGATGGGCGTAATAAGATGAGACAGTTTAATTCTTGTTATGACATTAGCTGCAGCCTTGTAAAGCAGCTGAGAATGGCGTAGCAAGGGGCTTGCAGTCACTGCGGGCTGTGGGCCTGGACAGAGCAGGAGCAAATGGCACCCAGGCTCTGGAGCAATGCTGGGGATGCTTTCCCTCATCACACGCAGTGGGTACGCTGTTAGGAAGGTCGGTTACTGATAAAGCAGGGCCATTTTTCAGCAATGAGAGCAGCTGGGAGACTGTGCATGGTATCACGTTGTATATCATAAACACACATATCCAGGAGGTGAACTGAACCAATTCTGTTTTCCCAGCATTAAGCTTCAAAAAATTAGAAGTCACCCAGGCTTGAACCTCAGACAGACAGGTAATGAGCCATGACAGCCCTGTGCTGGGATGCGCAGGAACGGGCAGGAACGGGCTGGGTGTCAGCCACAGGAACGCGCCTCAGCCCCAAATCTCCGAGCAGTGAGCCAAGTGTGAGCACGTCGCTGTGTGGGGTGGGCTGGGGGCTTGGGGTGGCTGCTCCTCAAGTGGGGCTGCAGGCTGGCTGGGAACGCAGCCCCGGGCTGGGGAAGTGAACCAGGCGCTTAGGGGATGCTGTCATGTCGTGTGATAGGGAGATGTGTTCGACACAAATGGAGCTTTCTTTAGGTTGGGTATTAGGAATAATTAGGATGGATATTAAGAAAAAATTCCTCCTCAGAAAGAGTGGTAATGCAGCGGCACAGGCTGCCCAGGGAGTTGGGGAAGTCACTGTTCCTGGAGGTGTTCAAGACGTGGCACTGAAGGACGCGGTTAGTGGGCAATGATGTGGGTGGGTTGGGGCTGGACTGGGTGATCTCAGAGGTCTTTTCCAACCTTAACGATTCTAGGATTCTTCCATATTTTTTGATACGTTGGAGTGGTTTTGCCCCAGCTTCATTTTAAGCAACTTGTTTTGGAAACAAGGCTGAGCTGCCAAGCTGCCATGTCATGAAGCACCTTAATTCTGCATGATGGGGTGGGATAATGTCTGGTTGGAAGATGGTGCTTGGCCTGCTCCCTGCCCGCAGGATGTCTAACATGTGGGGCCTCACCAGCTGCTGTTCTCCCCAAAACTCACCTCCAGCTTTCTGGATCTCGCGATGCTAAATTCCTGCAGCCAAACAGGGCTTTCATGCCTTTATATGGAATTACAAACCTGTCTCAAGCCTCAAAAGATGCTTTTATTGGAAAATCTCGACAGCTGCCAGCTTCCCTAAATCCCAAACTATCATTACACGTTTAGTTGCAGACGAGGGATTTTTCTGGACCTTCCCTCCTGACCCAACAATAAAGCCAACTTGGTCTGAGATTGAAGATTCATTTCTCTCTCCTTGGCAATTATCTCTATTGCTGCCTGCAATCCTTCCCAATCTTTCTAAACAACATCCTGCTATTAAAGCCACTTGGCAAGCATTTAAAGCCCAGGATAAGTTAACCATGCACAAATATCCCACTTGGGGAAGGATCCGGCTATAAAAATAAACAGTTTGCATTTTGAAGGGCATGGTTCAGGACGGGCATTCTTCATTTGTGAAGAGAGGTCATCATTGCTGACAATAAAATTATGTAGGACCTGATCCTCCCCCACTGAGCTCAACAGCAAAATCCCTCGTGGTTTCAATGGTGTTTTCTGAGGTCAGCTGCTGGGAAAGCCAACATTCCTCAAAGTTGCTGAAAATCTATAATTGGATATATTAAGAGGGCTTTCAAAGGGATGTCAGCTTTGGAGGCTTAGTGCACACCATGCTGCAGAGGGGATCCCCGCGCATCACTGTGCAGCCTCAGTGCTGCTTTGTGATCTGGTCTCCTGCAGTGTCTGTGGGGCTGTGAGCCTGCCCATCAGCTAGCAGGGCGTGCAGCTCTCCTGTCACAGCACATCACCGTGGGAGGGGCATCCTGGTGAACCTCACTGCACCTTGTGTGTCCATGTTTAGTAAAATGAAGTGCAGCTTGGTCCTTTGGGATGTGATTTGAAAGCATCCCCCAAAAGCAGGTTATTAACTCATGGGCTGAACTTCAAAGTGTTCTTACGCTCCTTTGGAAATGCTCACCAACAGCTTTTTGGGAGTTGGAAACCTTCCATTTCTCCTTACATGGTGCTTTCCTGGCCCACTGGCAGCATTTCCCTTAGGCACTCAGATGGGAATGGGGCATTCATGTGGGCCCAGGGGTGGGGACACCAAGGGGCACTTCAGCCATGTTGCAGGCATCCTCCTGGAGAGCTTGATGTCCTTCTTTTCCCTTTCACTTTGTCAGAGAAAGCTGAAATTCAGCAGAAGCTGTGGAAATCACAATGGAGGATTGCTGGTTTGCTGTGTTGTCTGAGATCTTAAATAAATATTTTAATTAAATAACATTAGAGTGACATTCATTTGTTGTCTGAATAAGACACCATTCCCATCAGGGCAAATCAGAGCAGGTGACTTCTCCAGGTTACCTTCTGCAGCGTTCTGTGGGAAGCAGGAGATACCAGTGGTGCTTGACTGCACTTGTGAGGCACTCAATTTATTCCCACTCTACGCGGGGTGGTTGACAAAAAGCTGAGAGCCATTGGAGCTCACCCTGAGGACTCACAGCGGACCTTTATTCTGGGGAAAGAGGTACTGGTGAGTTTTAGTCCGGGCAGCTTAATATCAATCATATCAATCGTTCTGAGATGCTGCAAAGCTGCAGCAATAGCAAGGAAACAGCCAGCCTGGCCCAGAGCCAAGCATGGCTCAAGGCCGAGGTACCTGCAGAGCCTGCAGGTGAGCACAAACACCTTGGGGTGGTGCTCACCTGGACAAACAGCAGCTGCCTGTCCCTGTGCGGCGCTGGTGGGATGGATGGGGATGGTACTGCTCCCTCGGCCAGCTCCCAATTTCCCTCATTACCTGCCCTAAGCTTCTCTCAGAGATAAGAGGTCCTTGTGCAAAGCCACTAATTTAATCCCAGCAAAGGAGAGAATAAGTCTGGATGCAAAAGGCTGGTGGGATTTTGACAGGATGCATGTCGGGGTTGGGGCGACTAGTCTTAATTAGGCCATCTTTGTTTACATTTGATGTTTATCAGCTAATTGGCATGGCAAGGTGTGAGTCACACTGCTTCCCTCTGGCATCAAATCCATTTGCGGGAGAAAAACTGGGAGAACAAATTATCCCAATTATAGGACACCCCACTGTGCTAATTGCTGTCCCAGGGAGGCAGAGCCTCGCACCACTGCCGTGACTGCACTGCTCCCACCCAGCCCTGCACCCCCAGGCCTGTGCCTTGCTGCCCAGTCCCCTCTGCCACTGCTCTCAGGTCGGGGCTGCCTCCTCCATCTTTTCCCCTTTATTTGTTCTGCCTTGGTGAGGCCACACAGATCACAAGAGACATGCCCTCGTGCCTTCAACGTTGCAGTGCTCATCAGATCAGAGCCTGGATGTGTGCTGTGATGGGGCTAAACCTCACCCTCATTGTTGAGGCTCGCCGGCAGCGTTCAGACCTGCCTGGGCTCTTTCTTTAAAAGTGCTTTTGGATCGTCAGCAAACAGCCTGGTGCCCTGATCCGTCCTCCCCTTCCTCAGCACTTGACTGCTGTGATTCTGTGCGTTCCACGCACTATAAAACTCCACCTTCTTTTCTCTGCCTCCTCCTCTCCCCACCCTCCTGGATGATGCTGTGCCCTCATACCCTTTCAGTCCCTATAGCCTTTCCCCTATACACGAAGGTTCCAATGCGCAGGAATGTTTCTTGGCTGCCCTTGAGTTGAATGATGATCCTGGAGGCTTGGAAAAGCCACAAAGCTCAATGCTCTCTGTCTCCCTGTGTCTCTCTTGTCTTCCCTTCTTAGTAGGGGTAACAGATGGCTGAGGCTTTCACCAACAGTCCCGAACACATTGTCACTCCCAACTGAAAGTGAAATATTCAGTGGCATTTAAATTAAATAGACTCTAATGCTTCAGTAATATTAATTACGGTTTCATTCATCCCTGGCCTAATAAATCAACACATAAAGATAGGATGATCCCGTGGCTGGCAGCAAAGCAGGGCTATTCTGTCCTTTGTAAGGTTATGCACACAAAGCCCCCATTCTTACGGGGACATGATGGCCCCTCCAAACATCTGTGCTCAGCACCACTTGAGGAGAAGCCAAAGTGGTAACATTTAAACTTTTCTTGTCCAATTTGTCCACGCATCGGGGCTCAATTCAACAAGAACTTTCAGGGAAAATTATAAAAAATGTGTTAAGTGGGCAAAAACTTCCCCCTGCTTGCACTGCAGGCAAGCAGATTTATTCCAGCTGCGCTGCCCAGAGCTGCATGCTTCTTACCCCAGCCCCACATCCAGGCTCAGGGCACAGAGGTGCTACGGGAAAACTTTGCCTAAAGGTGACATTTTGCTGGCTGGGGAGGCCCATGGGCTACAGTTTTTCACACATTTTTTTTTTTAATTATTATTATTATTTTTTTTTTTTTGGTGTATGCATACCGCAGGGGAAATAGACTCTGCACTTCACCAACAACAGGTTTTTTCCCCCTCACCGCTATACATATGTAAAAGGAGGCTAATAAAACGGCTGAATAAAAGATCTCTGCTAGTAAATCTTCCGCAGACAAAACCCTCCACTTGTGACGCTTCAAAGCTGCCCAGAGCTACCAGTTTAGCCCAAAAGTCCCAACTCAGTGCCGCTGATTGGAAAATAAAAAGCCCTGTGCATAAAAACTTCACTCCAATTGTTATGCAGTGAATGCAGCGTTTACATACAGCAGCTTTACTTGACCAAGTGACTCCCGAGGACTGCAGTGAAAAGCCGGTCGCGATGCAGCTCGGCTCCTCCAGCCCTTCTTGAGGAGGTTTGTAAGGAATAAAGGAAGTCAGGATGAGAAATCAATGCCCCGTCTTGTAAGGGCACCACCGAAAGATGGACCAGTTTTAAAACAAAATGCAATGGCAAAACAAGCCACAGAGCTGCAGGGCGAAGCGGTGGGACAGCGCGGTTTGGCAGCAGCCTGGGACAGGATGCAGAGGGGCTCACCCTGTGCTCCTCTGGGGGTTCCCCATGGAGACAGGAGCCAATGGGGCTGGAAGTGCTTTGGCACAGCCAGGGGGGCAGTTTCGTCTCAACTGTGGGATGGGGACGGCAGCGTGCCTGGCCAGGGGTGTTTTCTTCCCATGCAAAAAGCTGGGTCACCCAGCTGGTGTAGGGGGGAGGGGGGCACTGACACTCCGTCATCAGAACTAGGCTCCCTTCTGCCTCTTCACCTCCAAATGGGCACAAGGTCACTTATGCACTGCTCTGAAGGCCTGAGAGAAGGCTAGGCAGCTCGGGCAGAGCCCCCTAAGTGGGAAGGGATGGGCAGGGCTGTGCCGCGGGCGCAGGGCTGGGGGAGCCTGGCAGGGAGCCACAGCTGCTGCTACCCCTAAGGCTTGTCCGTTCCCCGTCGAGCCTCACTGCCCCACCAGCCCACGCCTCAAGCTGTCCTGGGAGCTGCTGGCGGCCCTCAGTGTTCCAGCTGGTCCGAGCCCACCGCACAGCTGAGCGAGGAGCGCCCGCTCCTCGGCATGTCCTAGTTCCCATCAGCTGGCTGGGGCCGTTGGAACAGACAGCCGGAGCACATGTTGCTCCAGCCCTGCCGTACCCAGGCCTCCAACTGAGGAGCTCGAAGTAAAAAGTAGGGCAAGAGCTGCCCGGGGATGTCAGGGTGCTCCTTCTCTGCCATTCACAGAAATCTCAAATGATTCTCTTTCGATTCTTAGTTTGGAAAAATATTTAATGTTTCCAGACTCAACAACTAGCATCTGTTTGTGCGAACCAACCTTTCGTCCCACCCTTTTCCAGAAATGTATTCCCAGTGGGTTTCAGGTGCTCACAGCTGATGAAGGGGTTCCGACGGTATTTGCCCAGAGCAATGCCACTCATAGGCACTGGGAGCTGCTCCACTGACCAGAGGATGGATCCTCTCTCTGGGTTGTGTAGAGATAGCAAACTTGCTAAAACCAGCATCCCTTCCTCCAGGCTATGTGAACTCTGAACTACACCTCCATGGCTTCTCTACAGACAAGCCTGCTCTCCTTGGGAAGACTGAAGACACACACTCCACCAACTATTTTCAAACCACTAGATTCATTTGAATGAATAATGTTGTTAAAACCTTGATAAAAGTTACCAAAATCCCCTAACCAAGGAGGTGTTTGTCGTTGACAGAAAGGAAGCAAAACACAGTTTGCCCTTCCTGTCCCAAGCAGAGGCCAGCAGACATATTTCAGTAACACAAGAATCTGCATTTTGGGGCCATTAGTGCTGGTTATGATTCCCAAAAGTACAACATGCCATGTTAAGCCATTACCACCTGTCCTTGGACATAAACCTTATGCAACCTGCTGTGGGCTAACATGAGAATAAGTTGGAAAGCAATGTAAGTATGGCAGAGAGAACATTTCACTGGATTTATCTCAAGATGCAATTTGTTAACATTTTTTTTCTTCGTTGCTCAAAACATTCCCTGGTAGTTATTTTTAGCAGTGACATATATGTTTCCTAGTAAGACATTTTGCATTTAATTGTAATAAGAAATAACATTATCTACTTTTTATGATTGAGGATGAAGGAGTCTATTCTAATAGCTTCAGTTGTCAACACAAGGTCCTTCGGTACTACATTTCTTGGCCTCCCTGTTGTAAAAGAACATGCCTATGTAGATATTATTAATTTATCACTGCACAAAACAAAGTTTATGAACACTTAATATTTAATGTACTGTGAATTTAATAATAAAAAATTAAGACCCTACCTTACATCATTTTTTAACTATCTGATTTTTATTCTTCGCATTAGCTCTTTATGGATCTATTCTGAGCCATGGTTTGGGCTTAAAAGCAGTCAGTTGCATAGGATGAAGAGTAAATACTTCCTCTCCAGCCCAGCTGAACGCAGGGACAACACCATGATGAAATTAAGCACTATGACATTTCTACCATGCATGGAACACAGGGACATAAATATAAACACCAACCTGTAGTGCAATTAGAGCAGCCACCTACACAAACTGAAGACATGGGTCTTCCTGCCTAGTGAGGACATCAGACAGGTTTGATGCTTCTGCGTTTACACTTTGCCAGTTTTCTGGCTTCTCTAAGGGCTTATGCCACTTCTGTCTGTCTGAGCAGCTTCTCGCATAGATGTGATTAATAAAAAAGTAGTTCTCTACAGCAAAAACGTTAACAGATCTTCCTTGCTATTGTGATTTTGGTTTCCTCAGCACAGCCTTACAGGTCTTGTCGTTACCTGCAATCCCTCTGGGTGCTTGAAATAAAGCAGGTTGTGGGGGTTCAATTCATGAACATGCCTTTTGGTTCCAGAGGCGATGCCTGGCTCAGTCCCAGCTAAGGATCTCACTCTGTTATGTCTCAACACACATATGCTTATGGTATATGATTCTGCTCCTACTGTAGGATTCATTCTAGATTTCAAGTACAGAACATGACTCATACTCCTTTCTTTCTTTACATTTGTATTATCTAGCCTAGCTGTTGAGGGTTTAGTCAGAAGAATAATTAATGTTTAGTTGATAATCTGAATCCCAACAGCTCATCTCAGACAATGTTCCTTGACAGCAAATCCTGCACCACAGAGATTAAGGGACAAATTTGCAAATGTCAGAAGGCAAGGACTGCATGCAGAAATGCAGCACGTTCACTAGCACACCCCATCTGTGCTGCCCTGCACTGCTGCATCTCATCTGCAAAAAATCCACACTGCACCAGCAGCAACACAGCCACGATTTGGCCTGGCTGTCTATAGCAGTCACATATTTAGGAACGTGGATCATCAGGCATGTATTTAGCTGGACGTTTGTACATGCAAATATCCAACTTGCACATCCAACATGTGTGTGCCTCTCAGGGTATTCACATCCCATAACCCAAAGTGGTAGAGCTGGAACAAAACTGGAGAAGCAGTGACTGGAACAAAAATAGAGAAGCCTTCATCTTGTTAAAAACCTGGCACCAATCTCGCTTTTTTCTAAACGAGACAGAAGGCAAATGTTCTCCAACAAAAGATAAACAATGAATAACAGAGCTGGAATATTAATATGCTTGAGTATGGGAAAGAAGCAAGATGAGCCAGGAAGGGAAAACCAGCAGCAGAGCTCATGTCTTGCCCATGATCAACTGAAGCAGAGTGCGCTGTTAGGGCTGCCCCTGGAAAGAAATGTGCATGGGGAAGAAAGGAGAGGTGACATCATCCAAGAAAAGGAAACTTGGAAAACTACCAGGAAGAGATTTGGAGTAGGAAAAACAAGTCATTAGGAATGGAAGAAAAAAAGAGAAACAGGGCCTGAAAACCACTGCATGTCCTTGGACCCACTTTGGAAGGAAGCAGAAGAAGAAGACTTGTTTCTTTCATTGAGAGTTGAATCTGATGCACTGGTCAGTAAATGACAGCTGAAGCTCAGCTACCTCTTGCCTTCAGCCAACTCCCCCCCAGGACAGACCCTGGATATGAGGGCAGAGGGCAGGCTGGGGGTGCAAGAGGAGGAAGGGGAGATCTATGTGACTTTGATCTTGGAGGAGTCCCACATTTGGGATCTGTCCTGTTTCCTTTGTGTGTGTGTGTACCTAGAAAATGGCCAAAATGTAGCATCTAAGTGCAGCAGTTCCCAAGGTGTTTTTGCAGGACAGTGAGTGGTAGATGTCAACGTAGCACCACAGGTGCTTCAGTCCAGAGGAAATCAGGAACTCTGCCCCTGCCCATGGTGCTGGGGGTGGGTGCAGAGTGGTACCTCTTGTCTGCCATTTCTGCTGGCCCAGAGGTACCTTGCTGCTCCAGCATCGCAACAGCAGCACAGCAGCTACCAGAGGAAGATGATTTCAGGAAATAAACAGACTTGGTGGCAATGCGACACTATGGTGGCTGTCATCACCTGGATGTCACAAACCATCCACCACCATATCACACCACTGGTCCCCGCTCCGTTCCTCGCTGTTACTCTGCATGCCTCCTGTGCAGCCCTGCCAGAGAAACATCCTCACAGGTCAGGGCTGGTGTGAAAAGGGGTTTTCTTCTCACAGTCTGTGTGCTGCAAAAGAAAATTATTCTATTCCTCCCCACTCCAGGCAGCAGGACAGCCCCTTGCAAACTTGTCAGTGACCTTTTTGTTACAGGTGGCTCTCAGTGCAACACCTAGGGGACAGAGTTGCAAAATGCCACTAGGTACAAACCTCTAGGAGAGCAAACAACTCCACCAAATATAAAGAACTGTACCTTGGCTCACTCACTGAAATAAATGAGAGTACCAGCTTTTTTTTTGTTTTCTCACACTCTTCTGTTTTTGGAGCTCAGGTCAGAATGCAGTAAATGACCACACTGCTTGAAACATAGAGCAACACCATGCTCCAGAGCCTTCCTGCTCACTGAAGCTTAGACCATGATTGATCAGCTACATGGGTTGCTCTGAGCGTGGCTAGCCGTCCCTCTGTCCCCAGCTTGATGCTTCACTGCTTCACAGCCCTCTGTGTAACTGCATGAGTATCTAACCTTCTTCCCAAGCAATAAACATCCTATCACAAAACAGAACACACAAAACCTTGATGTAAGGACTAAAGACCAAAGGTCAAGTGTCCTAAGCAAGTGCCTGTTCCTTGAAACCATTGTGATTAAAGTGCTGCCATATGAAATTTTGGAATATGTGTGTCACTGCTTCCTGCAAGCGTCTGTTAAAAATCAAGCTGAATCCTTTAATTGCAAGGTTTGGTGAAAGCTGCTTTGTAATTTGCAGAGGGTTTGTGTAATGCATGTACATATTTAGTGAGGGGTAATGAACCTTCCTTCACCTCCCATCCAACGAAGCATTAGCACCACCAGTTGGTCATCGAGCCTGAATAACACTCAGTCCAAAGTGCAGCAGCAACACAAGAGCTTTGTTTGGGCTCTCCAGAGCAATGTGTTGTGTCATCATCAACTAAGATGCACTGCTTAGTTGACCTGAAGTCGAGGCAAGTCACGTTAAAATTGCGTGGGTGCATTTTTTCCTGGGTTTGTTTGACTGCACACGATGTGTTCCAGCTTGAAAGTTAAAACATGACGGTTAGAGAATCAGGAAACTTTGAAGGGCCTATCTGCTCTTCCCTGCTATTACAGATGGAATAAACAGGAATTGTTTTCCTTTTTCCTGCTTCTCTGCCTCTGCTTCTCTCTTCCCCTTTACTTGTTCATGGACAGCATGCAGGCATTTCACAGTACTTGCAGAGATTTCTCATTCTTACCTGTGCTAAGGCTCCTGGCGTTGCCTTGGGACTGTGCATGAAGTACCTTTACATCTGCTTTGCACCTCTTCCTGCTCATGAGCACAATCCAAGAAAGCCCTAAAGGAGAACCAGGATCACCGCATCTGCAGTGTTTTGAGCTCTAAACTAATGAAGAAAGAGAAGAGTGTAAAAGCGTACATATAGATATGACCACAAAACAAAGAAGGAGTTACCTGGGCTGGCTGAGATGGAGAAAGGGTGGCAATCGACACTCAGCAATGCACAGTACCTCCTATAAACAAAACAGAGTGTCAGTTCAGTGCATACAAGGAGGGAAACTCTATAATGCATCCCCTTACAAATAAAGCCATCGTAGGCCCCCAAGCACTGACATTAGCATCCAGCCCATGGCACCAGGTGGATCAGTACATGGTGGTGATCCGCTGCATCTCATCTGGCTCCTTTCAGCTCGTGTCCCTGCTGCCCTCCCTGCTTGGGATGGTACCTGCTGGTGGCATCTGAGGCTGTACAGGCTAATGCACTATGGTAGGATTGTCTCTCTCAGAACCAGCATGTCCAACAAAAAGCAACGCCCTGGACATTTTGAGTTGTAAATATTTTAAAATTAATCTTGTTCACAGGTGAGTGCAAGAATCTCATTGATGCCTGTGGTCTCCCTATGCCATCTAATAGAGAACAAGAGGTGTCCCGTGCCAGCCCAGGACATTACCATCACTTTCAAGGACCCCTGAAGGACAAAGGCCTAGGTGGGCCAGGTAGGTGAGAGAAGGACAAAAGGACAAGGAATTTGCTTTTCCTATGAGAAAAGTTCTGATACTCTTTGTGGCACACCTGCTGCTTGCTTTATGAAATACTCCCCACGTTCATGCTTGGTACACTTGTACAAATAAATATACCACTACATCTTTTTTGTTTTCTCTTTGAATTTGCTTTCACATTCCCTCCTTCCTCAGTTGAAACAAGTTTTGATTCGAGGATATTCCCCCGAAAACATATAATAGCTGAACAAAAATCATCTTTGATGCCTTCACCTTCTAAGATATCGCCAAGAGTCAAAACGTACAGCAAAATACTACTGTTCTCAGCATGACATTGTGTCTGATGCTGGTACAAAATCTACCCAAAACGAGGAGTTTTCTCACAGGAGCAACACCAGAGTTCCTCATCTGAGCAAGCACTGGCAGCGTTCAAGCCCTGCCTCTGCAGTAAGTACAGGGTTTGTAAAGATTTTCTTTCGAGAGCTTATTAAAATTGAAAAATTATGCAGCCCATAGCCAAGTTGTTTCTCCCAGGTTGTACAGTGCTCAGATAGCATATCGTTTCCGTAGCTGAGCTCTCGGCCATGCAGGCTGTTCCTGTGAAGAGGCTGGGCAATCTTCAGTGCTGTGCCGTGCTCAGAAGTGCCGCTCAGACTGTAAATATTATATGCTGCTGCAAGAACATTTGAATGGTAATACTCAAGCAATTACTTTCCTTTCAAGATCATTAAACACAAATCTGACTTGTATTTTAATAGGACTGCCAATGTATTTAATGGGGGGCAGTAAAGGGTAGTTTTTTTCTAATGGATGAATGTTTATATTATTATCCACTCTGAGAGAGCACATTAGGAGGAGACTGGATAACGCTCATGTGTTTTGCCTCAGTCCTTTTTGCCCAGTATTCATTTTTTTTCTCCTCAGTTTTGCATCTTACAATCTTACGGCAAAACTGCATCCACAGTAAAATCCACCACCACACTCTGCTTATTAGACACAAAAGGTCATAGAAACACTTTCCCTTCCCTGCTAACTTCAAGGAAGGTTTTGCATGTACTCCAGTGCAAGTGTAGCTCCATACTGCATGATGCTCCTACCTGTGCTCTGCATCCAGGATGGAAAGACACATTTCTGTGAGGTCAGTGCTTCCTTGTCAGTGTGCATCCATCCATGGAAGTTTGCTGGTTGAACCTGCATTCAGTGAGCCACCTGTATGCCCACTACAATGAGTGTAAAACTTGATGTCTCCCTGGGAAGTAACGATGGGCAGAAGTTACTACAAGGCTACCAGGCAGAATTTGGTAGAGTTTATAGGTGTTCACTGTAAGTGTTGTGATAAATAATATCAGGAAGGTGGCTTTAAATCCAAAGCTCATCGAAAGAAGCTCAAGAGTCAAAAGACAAAGCAATGGAGAAGGCTTTACTTTGCTTTCCATTCCAGTGAATGGCAGCAAAGGCCAACCAGGAATCACTGCAGGATTGCATTTACAACCAGGACTTATCACAGTAATAAATGGAGTGATAATGGTAGGAGCTTTGAATGGTTTCTGAGAGTTGCAAGAAGTAATAATGCAGATGAACACTGTCAACAAACTGCCTCACCTGAAAGCTGCAGAAACCCCATTGCATCGACATACCTCACTTCGCCATCGGCGTGGAGTGGCTCTGCTACAGCAGCAGAGCCTGCTTGCCAAGAGCTTCTCCCAGGCTTTTTTCAGCAAAGCCCCCCCTTAGAGGCACCACACACCTGCAAGGGCAGCCAAACACGTGGAGCGCCATGTACAGAATAGGGAACATTCTCAGAGATGAGTACAAATCCAGATCTCTCCTCAGAGAGGTACTGTAGACCCATAGTTGCTGCGTTTGGGACTATTATTATAGAAAACTGTTGACATTTTCTGTGTTAAGGACACTTATCTGGAATTCATGGATAATTTAGTCCTCTTGGCTTGAAGAAATAGTTCGATATACTCTTTAAATAAGCATATAAAGAGATTGATGTATGTTGTCTATGGGTTCAGATGTTCTGAAAAGTGACATTTCAGTATGGCAAAGAATAAGGCTTAAAAGGGGATATTATTTATAAAAGCACCGGCATGCACAAGCAGTGTTTATTTACCATTTAAATGCCTCATTTCTGTTCTGGCTGTCTGTGCTATAATTTGCACAGGCACTTAAACTTGAGTATAAATAAATGCACAGAAGTAGCGTTTATGTGGAGTTAAGATGAGGAAATCAAGCGCTAAAAGAGGGAGGCTGCTCCCACACCACTGTTCAGCCATCTCACCACCTTTGGCTTCTGCTGAGGTCTCCTCTAGCAGCAAGCACGAAGCCATCCATGCTTGAAGGGCTTGCTCAAGCTGCCAGGCTGAAGATGTGGCTGCAGTTCAGAGAGCCAAGCCCTGGTCGGCATTTCATCCCTACAATGGGAAATGCAAGGGAAGGCTGCAAAGAGAGATCTCATGCAACTTGCCAATACCCTCAGGTTGGGAACATCTTCCTCACCTCATCTTTGGGCAAAGTGAGACCTGCTCCAGCAGAGGAAAGAAAGACACCCACCCAACCTTAACTTAGTGTGTCTATTAGACAGGTTGGAGAAGTTGTACCTTTTCCTCACGTTACAGCAAACCTCTCCCTTGAGCTCATGAGAAAACAGGCAGTAGGATGAGAAATGGGTGTAAGGAAAGGTTATGCCATTTATTTTAACACGTCTGTTCTGTGTCAGTCAATGGGGAACGTACCCTCCCTAATTTGACCTCCTCCTCCACACTGGCATGGATGACTTGTGCAGCACAGCCATACTACCTCCTGCCTTTGGCAAACATAGGCCACTGGCAGCAGCCTGCAGGGGAGGTGGCAGCAAGATGCTGGGCAGGAGGAACCCTTCACACCCCTAATGGAACACACAGCCTCTCCAGAGAGTCCTGTGAAGCATTGCCAGATGGAACGAGACAGAGCTGAGTGTGCACCAACATCTGGCAGGGCAGAGACCTTCAGTCTCAGGTGATGTTTCTGTGCTCAGAGGAAGCCACGTTTAGAAAGTTCCATCTTTTTTGCTTCTGCTTTGCTTGCATCCAGGAACAAAGCCTGTGAGCAGCAAGATGCCTGAAGTGAACTATGCTGACATGGAGAGGAGATGCTGTTTGTGGTCTGCCTTGGTACAAAAAGCAGGGATCACAAAGCATCAGTGCTGTACTGCTTGCTGGGACTCCCTGATGAGGAAGCATGCTTATCTTTCCTAGATCACTAAGATTTGTACAGTATTACCCAACTTATATATTGCCAATGCAAAAGCATTATCTTGCATCTCGCTTCATTGCAGGGAATTATAACAACACACAGCTGCTTGTTTTGCAACTGTGGGACCATGCCTCTTCCTGCATGGAGTGAAGTGGCATGGAGCAGCAAGTGGGCAGCCTGCAGGGTTACAACAGGCAGCAGTGTTGAGCTCCCTGCTGCTGCATGGGGACCTGCATTCCACACAGCATGGGCACAAGATTGCAAAGCTCCCAGGGCTCTCACAGCCCTGGTCCAGCCCATGAACAGCATTGTGAAAGCTGTGTGTGTCACTCCTTGGCCAGCTCTTGATAGCTGTCACCATTTCAAGGTATTTAAGAGGGAAAGATAAGTCGTCTTTAATGATCAATGGGAAATACCAGGTTATTATTCCTCCCTTGCTTCCCTAACAATCTTCAAGCTTTGCCCACAGCAGTGCATTTGCTCTCAGTCATATTTTGATTTACTGACAGTGGGCTTTGGGAACGGCCCCCGTCATTACTGACAGCCATGGTAAGTAGCCTATTGACTTCAGTAGGTGGGGAATTTCACCCCTTCTATGCGCATGTGTGTATATGAGTGCCTTTTGAAAAGCACTAGGCATACATTAATGCTAATAACTAAGACCGCTGTTCCTTTGCCTGTGTCTGATAGGCAGCAGGCAGAGTGTGAACTGCTCTATGTATCAATTAAATGAAAAATTAATAATAGGGAGAAAGTAATATCTTTAACAGTGTATTCACTGGCACATACATATTTATTAGATTGCAAATGTAACGCTGCTCATATTGTTTATGTTCATCATGAAGCCCTGGAGTCATTTATGGTATCATGGTTTAAATTATGAAAGTCAGATGCAGTAGCATGGCCATATTCCTCAAAGCAGGCTTGCTGAGAAAGCCCTGCTTTTTAGTTTTGATCTCATGCACACATTTGATCCACTATTGGCGTGAATCTTGCATGGAACACCATTCCAGTCTAAGAGAACAAAACCAATCTCCAGACTTTTTTTCAGATTGCCACATCCCATCTTTAAAAACAAGCCAAGTGGAGGCAGGGTTCATTTAATAAAGGTGCAATGTGTGAATGAATCAGGAAGCACAGCAAAAGCGTGTGCAATTTGCTGGATATATCAGTGGCAAGGAGACTGTCTCTTAAAACGTGGTTAAATATGTAAACTCTGCCTAGGGAAAATATTTATTTACCTAGATTGACAGCGATTGGGGTAAAAAGCACTCAAGATAAGTGGCTCTTTAGCCAACTTTAATTTGTTGATGGATGGATTGATGGGAGGATGGTCAAAGGAATGACAACATAACTCTCTGTAATGGAGATATCCTGTCTGCTGGAGTTTGTAGCACCATTTTGTCTAATTATTTGTGATCCATCTATGAGCAAACTTTGCTCCCAGTGAGACAAGTTGTCATTCCTTTTCCTTAAATGGAAATATGAGGAGGAAGAATCAAGAATAATTAGAGCAGAGTACACTTATATCTTCCGCAGTCAAAAATACATACAAAATCATGCCTAGTGCTTAAAGATAGTTTACTGTATTTATTGAAATAGTTGTGCATTCTGTTACAGTTTGTATGAGAACAGGGGGCCCATTTCACAAATTAAGCCTTGTCTTTTTTCACTGTTTCAACAAAATAAGGGTGAATGAATGCTGATATTGCACATGATCTCATGTTCAAACCTTATAGCATTGGTACAGGCTATGCTTTTCTTGTGCAAGTTAGTGGGAAAGCAGGAAAATCAATCAGAGGTGAATGCTTGCAAAGCATCCTGAGGAACCACAGAAATATTCTTCCACTATTACTGCGTGTATTGCAAAAGCAAAACCTGCCAATCAAGCAGCACAAACTGATGTCTCAGATTTTCTAATCTAGTTGAAGAATACTTGCTCCAGGACTAGCAATAGAAGAGCAAATACCAGTAGCTGCTGCCCTAGCCAGGAGGCACTGACCCCAGCATAACCAAGGGCAGCCATGAGGCTGCTCTAAGTTGACACAGCCAATTCTAACATTTTGTTTTCCAGGGATGGAGAGCCTGCAATGCCTGAAAACTCAGTTTTCTCCCTGAGTTTCCCAAAATTTGAGTCGTCCAAAATTAGGGCTGGTAACTGGGTGTTCTCATCTCCTCTGAATGCAACACGATGGGGTAACTGCAGGCATGACCCTACCCAGAGCACTGCTGTGTTTTGGATCAGCCTCAGCTACACAACAAACACATATGTTGCTGCAGGAAATTTAATGTGGAAGGCAACTAGCCTCGATCGTAGTTTATAGTTCTTTTCAGCAGGACTGCATGAAGCTAATGACACAGAAGACCATTTGGGTTAAATTGTGAAACTGAAAGATGCAGCACCTGCTTTTATGCTTCACGAATTACTGAAATACTTCTTCCCTTCCAAAATGCAACGCAAATGACAATACAAAAAAAGCCTCTACAGTGTCATTGTCAAGATTATTAAGGCAGGGTTCATCAGTGCACTGAAAAATGAAAAAACCATATGTGAAACAGAAAACATCATTATCCCATTTCTAAACCCTTGGCGCATCCATATCTGTGTCGCACTCCTGTTCTCTCCATGTAAAAAAGGGGATAGTGATAGGTTTTAGACAAGAGAGATGAAAATGACCCGAAGCATGGAAGAGCTTCCATGTGAGAAGAAAGCAAAAAGCATCTATCTATCCTGAAAAACATTCCCAAGGGGAGAAACATGGCAGAGGTGTGGAGGAGGCAAATGAAGACATGAGGTACTTCAGCAGAAGGATGAGAGGGGTTTAGGAACAAAGAAAGGTGCCCAATTCCACTGGAATCAAACACTTCTGGGGCTGGTGTGATCCTCATCCCCAGCACACATCATCTCAGGCAGTGGGGATGGGTGGGGAGTGGTGCCACCTCACCAGGGGAGTCCCCAGGGCATCTGCCAGCATCTCAAAGGAGACTTTTTGTCACGGGCACAGCACGCACAATTCAAACATTGCATTTATTCTCTAGCATCTTCCCTCACTGCTCTTCAAATCAAACAAAAAGCCCTGACTTAAGCAAAAAATTTTACCAGTGGAAAGGGAGCATTGCCAGAGACCGTGAACCCCTGTAGAGATTTTACTTTTGCTATTGATTTTATGCGTGAGATGCTTAGCGACTCTGATAATATCTGACAGTAGAAGAAGCCAGAGAGAGAATAGAAAGGTTAATACAGCAACAATGTCACCAGGAAAACTGGCAAAATTTTCAGAAATTATGGCTCTAAATCTGACTGAAATACCTCACTGTTTGTGAAGCTGACAGGTGTTTTGACAAAAACATCCTCCTCCCATTGAGGAATTTTAATTTCTTACTGTTATTCTTGCAAGAAAAAATGGGATATAATAGAGAATTATAAATGCTTCAGAAAGGGAGAAATGGAAATGGCAGAAATCTAGGTGGTTAACTGAGGTCTTCACAGTGAAAGTACTCCTATTTCCTATTGTGCTAACAGCTTGCTTGTAACTTTGGAGGCACTGGTATTAGTGTGTTAAAAAACCTCATCCAAAAATAATTTTTGAATAAAGAGGTCTCTGAAATAACAGCACTGCTCCTCTGGGACAGCACAAACCAGAAGGCAAGGGGATGGGCACAGTGCAGCCCCAGCTTCTCTGGGACTTTGGAAGATGTGCAGCCAGACCTGCCCTCCCCAGCGAGCCCTGCCAAGTGAGGCTGCCTTGGAACACATCCACCCACCCAAAACAAAACCAGGAGGGAGCCAAATGTGCTCTAGAAGAATGCTCCTTCCAAGGGTAAATCGCTTTTAAAAATGAAAAGAACAGCTGGAAGTCTGGCCAGCGTTTGTGCAGTCCCTCAATTTGGTGGTCATTCTGGCTTAATGGATGCTTTGCACTGAGTAAGGATTTGAATTTGGTAATGCTTTGACACAGGCTGCCCAAGGAGGTGGTGGAGTCACTGTCCCTGGAGGTGTTTAAGAAACTGGAGATGTGGCAATGAGGGACACGGTTAGAGGGCATGGTGGGGAATGAGTTGACAATTGGATGTGATAATCTTAGTGGTGCTTCCAACCTTAAGGATTGTACAGTTTTATGAATTCATGTCTGTTGCTTCCTGGTAAGCACTCCATATCAATGGTCTTCAGCATAAAGCTTGATAAGCTGATGACTGTTAAAAGTGTGGATCTGGACAGCTCTGAAGTCTGAGCAAGAGCACAGCATCTGTGGTTCCAGCTGGGTAACGTCAGGACCTCAAGAGAGGCAAGGCAGGTTTGAGCATTTGTGCTTCTGATCAGACCATTCCCCACCATGCATGACCTAGAGAGCATGGACCAGGCACTCAGCCATACACTTATAGCCTGACCCTGAAAAATGAGGAGGTAACAGGTCTAACCTGTGCTGAACTACTGCTGCACTAAGACTTTCCCCAGATGTCCAGGTCTCAGGCATTTGAACAATGCATTAGAAGCATTTATTCATTAAAATAGAGTGCTTACTACACAATTACTTGAGGACTGTATGTCAAGAGACTAAAATGTCTTTAACATTTAGTTCAGCAAGACTTCCCCCTGCAGCTGTAACCCACTCTATCAGGGAATGCTCTATCGCTATTACAGAATTAGAGAACCAAAAAATACACATTTGAAGTGACTGCATGAAAAAAAAAGTGAATGGGGGGTGAAATATAATTAGCTGAGGCAAGGACAAGTAGGTAAGTCTCCACAGTCATAATTTATGTGGGATATTGTTATAGTTATTACCATGCAATTTAACAGGAATACACCAGAGCAATTTTCGTATCTTAAAACATGCAGAAGCACTCACATATGTATGAGAAAAGTCTCAGAACTCAAATCATCCAAAATAATCAAGAAAGTTATTATCATAAACAGCACAATTAACACAGGGATCACAAGGGATCAGTCTCCAGTTTTGATAATCTTAAGAGAAAGTGAAAGCATTATTAAAACTTCCATGTAGGAATGGGAGCCACGTTCACATCTTTGTGCACATCACCAGCACTCTCCAGCTGGAAGTCCCTCCTCTACTATTCTTTGAGAGTTGCAGAAGCAACAAAATTAATAGATTTGGGATCTTCTAGGTCATTGGAGGATACATATGGTGCTGAAAAACACTTGAGCTGATCTTACATTTAAAATGAGTCTTTTTTGAAGCAGAGAAGAAAATTTTCAATTACTACAGGTGAGAAGGAGAAGGCATGGAAACCATGGGCTCAAGTTTCTGGAGTTTTAAATCTGTAAAAAGAAAAATGTTGCTTTATGAGAGTCTGTACTGCTGTCCATAATTAATTTACAGGCTTCTTTCTAACGTCACTGTCAACATAGTATTGCTCTCATCAGCTGTGTACATTGTTTTGACCAATAACATGGAACACAGTGCCACCATTTCAACAGAAGGAGACATTTGCCATTTTAAGTCTCACTTAAATTGCTGAAGATTATCCACTGTCCATTAGATTTCAACAATATCCAAACGTAAGCTGTTCTAATCATATGTTAAAATGTAATCACTCAAAACCACCGGAAAAAAAAAAAAAAATCTCTCTCCCCCACTGATCAAGTTTCTATTTCCATCTGAAGTTTTTTTCTCTTCTGTCCTTGCACTCATGTTTGCCCAGTCTACTTTCAACTCAGTACGCAGCAGGACCTCTTAGCTGCCAACCTGAGGTGAATAGCTTCTGTATGCATGTATATAAACAATGTACAGTTCAGAAAAAAAAAATATATCTTTTAGGGGAGCATGAGGATAGGATTCAAATTCTCCTGAGGCTTTAGTGTTGTCTTTAAAAATCTGTTTCTCGTGTATAAAAATGCTGTCCCAGATCTAAATCTAAAGTGAGCGCTTCAGATGAAGTCGAAAAGCACCGCAGCTGTCAGTGCCATTTCTGGCATTTCTAGATCACAAAATCCTTCTCTGTCTCCTGGCCATGCACTCAGATAGGAACAAATATCCAGATAATGCACAGTAGTGATTTTATCATTTCCATGTTGAGCCCAGAGGTGAGTCTGGAGCCTCTTGGAGTGAGGGCAGCAAGCCTCGTTACTCCACATCTGCCAACTCTCTGCGGTTGTAAGAACCCAACAAATCTTCTCTAAATTAGGGCTTATGCATGTTTGTTTAGACCCGTACTGTATATATGCTTCAGACAAAGAGAGCCCATTATGTTATTCAAGGGGTTTTTTTTGTTTGTTTGTTTTTTGTTTTTTCCATCTCTTTTTATCTAATACTGTGCCAGTCCATGTCTGTAAAAATCTTCTTCCCCATTTGCTGAATCATGCCTGGAATCCATATTAGAAGTCAAGTGTGAAAAAAAAAATAAAAAAAAATAAAAAAAGGAGGGGAAGATGTGCTACAGGCAGCTGTTGTTGCCAATGCCCTTTCTTTTCCAGAAATGAAAGTCACACAAAAACTCAAAATCTTGCTAGGCCTGCACTCCTTACCATCAGCACTACCTCCCTTCAGATCTGCAAAAGGGCAAATCTTTTCCTAGCAACAGCATTAACCCATTTGCAAGGGTTTGCAAATAGGCTTTCTGTCTTTCCCAAAGCTGAGAACATGCTGTTCCTCCATGCCCATGGTTTGGGGTGTTCTCTCTTTAGCATTAGGACCTATTTAACTCCAAAGAAGAGCAGAGGAACAGTAAAGCCTGATACTCTCTGGAATGTTTGTTCTGCTCTAACCCAGGCAAAATGACAGAGCAAGGGAAGAGCTGCTGAGAGCACTTCAGAAGCAAATGTTACAAATGCACAGCTACTGCAGAAAGTTGTATAAGCCAGTATTAATTTGAATACGTTCGAATATTCTTACACAATCTCAAATCAATAATTAGACTGCTAATTGATGAGGCACTTACTTTTGTCTCAGTGAGAGCCGTGATCCCAGTTTTTAATCACTGTGTAACACTCCTTGAATAGAAAGCAAGACAGGTAAGCATAATCCCACACAAAAAATCTACAGTCTGTTTCGTATATTAAAAGTAAATAAATACAGAGCTAGATACATTTTGTAGCAGCACCTAAAATGTTTAATGTATGTATTGTTTTAGCTTCTGGACCAAATCTAATTCTATTCCTTTTTCACAGACCACCAACTCCATAACCTTATTTTCTTTCATCACTGTGAGGCACCAACATGCTTCTCTGCATCTCCCAGAACACTCCCAGCCAGGCGGCTGAAGCCAGCACCTAGTGGCACTATTTCCCTCCCTTATTAGCAATGCAATAAGCATATTTTCAGATAATTGGGTTTCAGGAGCCACATGCTCCTGTCTCTGGCTGAACAGAACTAACTTCATCACACTTGCTGATGAAGAACTATTGCCATATATTGCAGAATCACAGAATATTAGAGGTTGGAAGGGACCTCTGGAGACAATCTAGTTTAACCTTCTGCTAAAATGAGTTCCCTACAGAATATAGCCTGTTGAAGAACTGACCGGGCACTCAGCAGTACTGGGAAGAAGTAAAGCAGATTTCTAATAACAACAATTTGAACTTTTGTAAATTGCTCTAATTTCCACGCTGTTGACCAATCACTTGACGTTCTTGAAATCCCAGCAAGCAGTTATCCCCTCATGTCTCAGGCTCTATCTGAGGATGGGCAGTTGGCAAGGCATATCAAAGGTTGGCAGTGGTTCATTGACTTAAAGAGCTTAGAAGTGACCACAACAACCACAGGTGGGTTGAGGCTCAGCTCTGCATACCAATTTTGTGATGGGTCCCTCACTATGGAGACATCTCATGCCTTCCTCGTGTGCTACACTGGGAAATGAAGAAATCAAGATTAGAAGAGTCAAAGTGACATCTTTTTTTGTGTACATGCAAAAATGTTGCATCTGCGTATACAAGAGACAGAAAATTTCAAAAGGGAGTGGACCTCATTTAGAATGCACAACATCAGAGAAGCTGGTAGTCTGGATGTTTTGTAATAAGGCTACTAATATTTAGTCAGCTAGTGACGCGTCTGCAATCCATCCACATTTCTCATTCAAGACAAGGGTGAAACATAGAGGTGTATTTTTGGTGATATGCCAATGCTGAAATGAAAGGAGGAATGGAAACTCAGTGATGTGATTTTTGCAATACTGATTGCCAATAAGAGTTAGGTTTTTTGTTGAAACCGTTCTTCATTCATCAGTTCTCAGGGAAAGTCTCCAGACAGCCCCAAAAGTAGTATTCGGTCCTGTCCCCTTCCCTTCCCCCCCAGAATAAAGCAAGAGACAGATTCTCATGCTCTTTATCCTACAGATCTCCTTGCCAGCAGTTGTTGGGAATTTAGCAAGTTTAAATATGTTTAAAGGGAGACTGCAAAATAACTTGAAAGAGTTCTACTGAAAGAATTTAGATGAGTTGCATTAGGTTCAGAGGACCACATGAATCAAAACCAATCTCCAGGAGGAAAGAAATGTCACGTGGAAACATCATATATGCATACCCAGTTCTTACTCTACCCCAGGCACTTGGTATGGCCACTGCTGGAGACAGGAAGCTGAAATATGCCTTGCTCTGAGTCCTTATGGCTGTTCTCATCTTCCAGTGAAGTCACACTAAAAGTTTTTTCTGGCTTCATGTGTGCTTAGCTGTCCAATTTTTTTAGTTTTTTTTTACTAGTTTGTCACACTTCAGTAACCTCTTAAATCTATATCTACAAAAGAACAAATTCATAGTGATATATAAGCTTTTATTCTACTGTATTTTAGATGGATTACATCTTTGGATAACATCCAGGTGGGATGGATTCACCTATACTTCCATGATACATCTGAGGATGTGGTGACACACCAAGAGCAATTTCTTCACCTTGCAGCTCCTTTTGCATACAACACACATCATACTTTATTTGTTTTATTACTTACAATATTTTTTGTGTTTTCTTTACTTTTTGCTTTTATGAAGTTATATAAGGTGATTAATGCTCTCTGACTGTGTAAAGGCTTCACTTGATTTGTGAAAAAAATAATTAGAGAAGAAAGAAACCGCCCTTAGAAAAAAAACGTGAGACTTGCTGGAAAAGTATGTCTTGGGCGTGGGAACGTTTGCACAATAGTTTGGGGGAAACAAACGTGGTGATTTTGTTCCTTCTTGTTCAGTGAGGATCCCAGAGAACAAGATCTCTTTAATTATCTGAAAAAAAAAAAAAAAAGTCATCAGGGAATGTTGTGCTTCTTGGCCAGTAGATTCACCTGAATTAAACTTCTCCAAAACTTTTGACCAGACAGGGAACTCCTTCCCCATAGCTTTTTCATTTGTCAGAGGGCTTGGTTCAGTTTCAGTGGACAAATCATCAGTCTGGCATCTCCACACCCAGGTGGGAGTGAAACAAGGACCAACCTCTGCCAAAATAATAACAATAATAAACAGAGATACGTTAACTAGTCCTTACGCACAGCCACTTCCTCCTCCAGAGAAAGAGGAAACGAAGGGGAGCGTTTCAGAAAATAACAGCAACACAATGAAACCTATTGGCACAACTGCCACCATTCAGCAGGGCTTTCCTACTTTAGTATCAGAGATTTAAGACTATATAGCTTGGGACAGACTTGAAAGTCGCTTTGCCCTTTTCCATGGGATTTGGAACAGTAGTAGCATGGGGCAGGGAGGCTGTGCAACACTCACTGTCCAAAGACCTGGACTGGGTCCTCAGCTTCATCATAAGGAGTTACTTGAATCAATGTATTATGTGAATCTGAAATAAGATTGACCCCACAGAGTTCTAACTTTATTTGCTTTAAAAGTTCTCCTCCTAGAAATGTTTGCAGTAAATGTCTAAGACTGCTAGATTTAGGTAGTACCTGTTAGCATGACAGGAGAGATCACTAAAACTGCATTGGTTTATGTAGCACTGAGCAATTTATCACATCTGACAAGAATTATGGACCTTGCTCCCACATGGATACAACTGTTTCACACTAAGAAGTCAATCATTCCCACCTTACATTTCAATAGAAACCCTCTAAAAAGTCAGTTTCAAAATAGGTCTATCTGCTCTCCCATCCCAGAATTACTCATCTCTAGTCAAAAAACCCTGACTTTTCTAGAGCACAGCTGTATGTTCTCTTTGACCTCAGAATCCAGTGACCAGGACAGGGTACCAGCAATCTAGTACTATCAGTACTTATCAGTACTAATCTAGTACTGATAAGCTGTTATTTAATACACTACTTATTCTTCAAACAGCTACTTGATTAGGAGGATAGAGATCACAGGGCACTGTGTGTGCTTTGGTTTTTTTTGTTCTTTGATTTGTGTATGGCTTTTGTTTTGTTTTTCACAAAGAAAGCACGTTCCCAAAAATCCCACTTCATTCTGCTAAATGAATGGGAATTAGTAACAGCAGCAGGGATGAGTAAGCAGTGCCACTCAGGCACATTTCGCTGGCTTGCAAGGGATGGAAATGCCCACCTAGAGCTGCTCATCAGCTCAGACTCACCCTCTGCTTGGCTCTGTGTCTGGTCACTGAGGATTCCCACTGTGCTGTGCTCCAGCACCTCAGTGAGGATGGCCGTGTAAGTCACTTGGGTAGCAACTGTCTAGCTTTTCATGGAAGATGCCTCAGTTCATCACACTAGAGTGCTTCAGGTGTGTTTGTGACACAGCCGTGGTTCACAGTGGCTCAATTTACTTCCACATCAGACACGTCAATAAATTTTTATAAGTCCATGTTTGACTTAAGCAAATTTCCCAACTATACATTTCTTCTTGATGGGGAGCTGTTGGCCAAGAGCTCATGAGTGCACTCTTTCCAAGATAAATGGAGGTTTCTTTGCTGTCCATGTAGAAATCCAGATGTCAGCAGGGTGTTCGGGGAAGAGCTGGTGATGCAGACACAACTAGCGGACGTTGCACCTGCAGACTTGCAGCAGTTATTAATGTTGCTTAGGAAAAAAGCAAACAGAGATGTCAGACACTGAGACTCCTTAGAAAATTATGCTGTCAGCAGAAGGCCAGGCAGACCCCTGAGATGGGAGCACATGCCAGGAGGTTCCTTTTGCTGGGAATGCAGAGTTTTCCCCTCGGGAACTAGGGGTTGGCAGCTGCACACCTGCCTCCCTCTGCAGCTTTCCGAGTGCCTCCCCAGATGGGAGTGTTTGCTGGAGATGGCCTATGCTGCTGTGAGCAGCTCCCTGAGCCCTGTGGCTGCTGTCAGGGGAAGGAATAGCAAGTGAAACATGGCATCATTTCATTTCATTGAAAGGAAGCGGATAACACAACGGATAAAGCAATGTTTGTAATCCCCATCCGTGGATGATTACTGGTGTCTAAAAGCATTCTTTGAATACAGGAGACTAGCAGTAAGCACACAGGAGTTTTTAAATTCTTCCAAATTGCACTGCAGCAAATTCCCATCATTTCATCTTGGCTTTTACAGTATCCATCATCACAGTACCTAAACAAGTGATGTAGTGCCCCACTGCAAAGACAGTTCTTGAAACAGTTTGGCTGTTCTGAACTCTGAATGTTCTCATTTCACTCGATCGTTGAAGGTCTCACACTGAAAGGCAAAGTAAGAGAGCAACAGAGTCCTGCAAGAGAGACCAGAGCCCTGGAACCACAAGCCTTGCCACAGCCCCACGGAATGCTCACAATCCACGGTACCCATGTCCCCAGTGGCCAACGAGAGGGAAGGATTGAAGGAGAGACCTGCCTGCTCAGCATCCCATCACCAGCTGCCCTGTGTGGGGCACCGGTTCTTCAGTTAAGGTCCTTCAGGCTGTTCTTTCTCTTCCATGTAGAGAGCAGAGAGCGCTCACCTGAAAACATGATAAGAGGAGGTGATGGAGCTGCGACGTTTATCCAGCCACAAACCCTTTAGAGCACTCAAAGGAATGTGGTGATGTGAGGTCCCAGTAGCAGCCCAAGGACAGCTGTGCATTTGAAGCTAAATCCTGAAGGCAAACTGATAAATCATCTCAGGAGTGAGATCATTGCTCAGGTCTCCTCATGCCTCCAGTGAGCCCTCTAAGTGGTAAGCCTCACTAATGCTTTCTTCTTCCCTTCGGCCCAATAAGACTTGAGTCATGTTCCGGAAAGCAGAGAGTTGAAAGCCATCATAAACACCACCTTATCTGCAATCTGGGGATGAGCTGGAATGTTTGCTAGTTAAAAGTTAACTCCTTCCTCTGGCTTCTGCATCCTCTTCTCCTACCTTGTTTCCTAGACGTAGTCCTTTGGGCTCTCAGGCTGAGAACGACTGCAGCCAGCCGCACGGGGAGTTCACCCAAAGTGCTCACTGCAACACCTCAGCAGCCCAAGCTTCAGCACTTTCTCCAGCAGCATAATGACCTCAGAATGTGCTCCATGGGTGAGAGAGAGAGCGAATGAATCTGCTACACGTTTTAGAAATGTGTAGCCCGCTTTGCTGCGGGCTAAGGTGAGCCAAAAGAAGGGCTGGACGTTCATCCTGCAGTCAGTGAGCCAGCTCTATGCTGACAGGGCACCTTAATACAGTTACAAAACTACGTGGAGGGCAATGAAAGAGGGATATTCTGTCACCTAGTCACTTCTCCTTTTGTGAAGCCACACATAACACAAAGTTAATTAAAGCTTCTTCTCTGAGAAAAAGGAATGTTCCATTTGGTAAATTTAGAAACAGCTGGTTAGTTTTATCCATTACTTTTGTGCTAACATCAGTTGAGCTCATTCAGCTCTCTCTTTTTATGGAGCTGTCCTTCCTATGCTACCTGATAGCTACTAATTGCTGCAACTACATTTCTGAATTGCAAATTTTCTGCACTGATAAAAACTTTGATTGCCTGTCAGCTACACATAAGGAAAAGATCACCAGTGCTAAATGAGGTGTTCCACGCTTGGATAATAATGCCTAATGAATTATTCAAAAAAGAATGCTTGAATGAAGCAAACAATTTGAAGGGTTACTAGCAGCCGTAACAGTTCAACAGCCAAAAGAACAAAAGTATCATCCTGAAAATTACACTAATGATTAAAAAATGCGTATTAATTCCACATTTGGAGAAAAAAAGAAATGCCAATCTGATTTTAAAGGTTAATCATTATTTTTTCACTAATGCTCTAATCTCTGGGAAAAACACCCTTTACCAATATTTTGGGACATATAATATTATGACATAACATATTTATATAATTTTCCAGGCGTTAACCCACTCCGCACATTTCAAATTTCGCTGTGAAAGCACCAAAAGCCCTGTCTGAAAACCACTTCTGTCCACAGGCTCCTCTCCATTGCTTCGCATGATGATCGGATCGGACCCATCAGCACTGCAGGACCGCAGTGGATGCCTGGCAGTCAAGCACCACAGATGCTGTGCGGTGCTCTCAGGCGATGGGTTGTTGGGTGATTCAGAGTTTCTGGATCACTCCAGAGTGACTTTGGTGTGGGGAAGACAGAGTCCGGTTCTTATCATCCGCTTCATGGAAAGATTCGCTAAAGGAGAATGCAGGTGGCAGAAACAAAACCCACGCGTTCAAATGAAAAGAAAAGCAATAGCCGTGTAGCAATAGACAGAACTGCTAAAATTAGTAACTTCTTCCAGACTTGATTTGACTGTAGCTTTTAAAAAAAGAGGATGGTGCAGAAAGAAGTGTTGCCTGCTGAAGAGAGAAAGAACGAGGGAAAATAAATCCTTAATAAAGCATGAGAATTTCATGGATGTCCAATGCTGACACATTTTCAGCTTTCATAAAAAATATATTCCCACCACTAAAAGCGATAATTTATTATGACAGACTTCTCCGGTTGCCAAAAAAAAAAAAAAAAAAAAGAAAAAGAAAAAAGAAAAATCTGAGACCTAAATCCTAAGGAACATCTCCTGCAAGATAGTAGCACTGCGTATACATGAAATGAAGCAGCACAACAGCAGCAACACGCTTATCTGCTTTGCTGCTGAAAACCTCCCAAATGTTATGGTTGGAACTGAGCTAGCAAGGACGCGCCGTCATCTGCTGAGAGGGATCACAGTGGCAATAACACGTTCCCTATGCGAAGGAAGGATTTCTCAGATAGCATTTATGAACACGAAACCCAGTCAACCACTTAGCTACCTCTGCTGCAATTTTACAGCTATAAAGCCTTCGGTATTAGATGCCAATTAGTGATTTTATTATAAAGATGTTCAATGTCAAGATAACACTTCTTCTCATTTCTGGCAGTGACACTGAATGGTGGATAGAAGAAATGACTTCAGGAAAGCTTAGCTGACCATCTGCTTAGGCCTGCTCACTCACTGATGATTAATCCTTTCCCTCGAGGACAATGTCTCCATGTGTTTCTCTTGCTGTCTTTTTAATGTCACAAAAAGAGGCTGATAAACACATTCAAGTCACAATTAAAAAACATTTTAACTGACCAGTTGCCACTGATGATATTATTAGACAGTTTTAGTCACTGTTGTAACAATGCGTTTAGTGGTGATGATGTGAAGTGGAGATGAAGTTTCCTTAATGTGCCTCCTACCTATTTCTATGTTCAAGTGACATTTAAGTGCTTACCTTGATGCATTCAAACAAGCAGCTGGCAAGGGTGCAGGGAAAGGTTTGTTTTTATATCACAGAGACAAAACAGGACAGTGTGGTGGTAGCTGCTTTTTGGGGTGGGGGATAAAGGAGGAAGAGGACCCAAGGATCTAACAGAGGTTTTAAGGAGATCGCAATGATTCCTTCTGGATTCATTTAAGTTTCTGCCAAATGCACAACTGATTGGTTTTTCATTTCATCACAACAGGTTGCAGCACAGTTGTGGGCTCGTGGGTCTGGTAAATGTTCAGGAGTTACCTGTGTGCTGGAACATCATGGTGGTGACATGGAAGCTGTTACAACAAAGAACCAAGCAGTACTGGGTCCTGCTTCTTTCCTCTCGCGGCAGACTGCATGAATTTTGCTCCACTTAGGAGGCAAGCTCATGCTTACAACACTTTACAGACCCGTCCTGATGAAGAGGTGATTTGCCAGGAACAAACCTTCGCTGACAAATGAGGGGACCAGCTTTCATAAGGGCTGGCAGTTGCAGAGCTCAGCACCTCTGGCCTCAGATCATATCCTATTTGTATTTTCAAATACAGACTTACGGGCCCAATTTCCTGTGCTCAGGGCCTGACCTAACTTTTCATTTCTTCCCCCGCCTTGTATTGCACAGCATACTTTAATTGCTCCAGTTGATCCACACGTGCAAATAACAGAAAAGTGTTTCTTAGCAGTGCCGTCATGGAAGCACTATAATTCCCAAGTAGCTAAGCTGATTTATCACCTATCTGATCTTAAGCAAATTCAGCCAGCAGAACAGTTAATGATGATCTGCTAGCAATTGGCTGTAAATATCATCCAACACCTATGAAATTAGTGGTTTCAAACTCCATGTCTACATCATTATGTTTACTTTTATGAGATCTCTAATTTAGAGCGTATCAACCTCTGTCAGATGAAACGCACTGAACACCTGATAAGTCAGAAATCAAACAGCCTCAAAGGAAGAAGAATAAGACCTAGTGATCCGAATCCACTTCATTCTTGTGAAGGCATCATGGAGAGGCACCGAATCCCCAGCTCCAGTGATAAATTTGAGCATCTCCACACATACCACCTCTGTTTCCTTTGCCATTTCCAGACCTGTATTTATAATGACTGTCAGCCAGCAGATTAAAGGGCATAGACTACTCTGTGACTTGGTGGCATTTCTATATCTTCAAAAGTTTTCATATTAGCAAACTGTTAGCATCAAGCCTTTCAGTATCAACGGATGGTGCTGTTTTCTAGGAATTTAACTTAGGAAACTACCACTGCTCCTTCTGTGGCTGTGTGGGATGAAGACAGACATTCTACAGCACAGTCCCTCTGCAAATAGGCATCTCTTAATAGCAATTTTGTTCATGAAACTGAGGTCACGGTATGGCCCTGAATGATCCCACTTCTCCTTTTGTCACAAGGTTACAGCTTCACGTGCACACATTAAAGAAGGAAAGCTTAAGACAGTATATCAGAATTACCTGGCAAGGTTATTAAATACGCCAGTAATACCGTCTTTAACAAGAAAACGTAAGGCAAAGACCTTCCTGTTGAAATGGACACATTTACCACTATTTTATCTTAAATTTGCCACCAAATATTCACTACCTAAAGGGTACTTCTCAGTCCAAAAGGCCTTAGAAATTAAGGTAAGATGTGACATAAGAGGAAGGAAATAAGTTATCAGGGAGGACATAAGAAGGACACAAGTAGTAAGTGATTATTTGGTGAAGGCAGATTTGACTTCTAATTTCATTGACAGGATACGGAGTGGAATTTTCAAAAGCTCTGGGGTGACCTAGAAAACTAAATTCCATTGATTTTTAAGCAATTAGGCATTTTTGAAATTCATGCACATAACGACTAAGCAACATTACAGCCCAGTCCAACCTGCATTGAATTTAACAGTACAGTTGACTTTGTGAAAGATACATCCAATATTTCCTGTAGGCTCTGTTGTTTATACATAGGTAGCATCAAACACAACAGAAAGTACAACAGATACAAAAGATAAAAATAACACTGCTTGATAGAGCAAATTCTCAGCTACAAAACAATATTTTTCAACATAGTCATCACTATAAGCAAAGCATTTTTATTAGTGTTGTACAAGAGACTGGATGCCGTGCTTGTAAAAATCTGCACCAGTGGAGGTGAGCCACTGTTTCCCAGATGCTATTATGGTAGATGGTCGCTGCTAGGAAAATGTTGCCCATGCAGCCCATTTTTCATCGACCTGGACAGATGGAAAACAAAAGGTGTCAAATCCAGACTATATGGTGGGTGCGTTAGGACGGCGCAGCCAAGACTGGCATTGTGCTCCTCAGCCTTCAAACTGGTATGGAGCCTGGCACTATGAGAGTGAAAAAACAGATATGGAAAGAGCAGTCAAGCACAGTGTGACAGCTCATGCCACAGATGGATGGATGGATGTAGTGTAAGCCTAACAGTAACATGACAAGAAGGAAAGGGGAGGCAGCCTGAAGAAAAGGAAAGAACTTGGTATAGCATGAAATAGACTCTGTGGAAGAATATAGTAAAAGAGGAGAGGTAATTACAGAGGTGGACCTTTAAGATGATTTTGACTGAAGTATTTTTTTCGTATGAAGACAGCAGTAACACGTGCTGGAAACTTACCTTCTAGTTAACCAAAACAATAAATGAAAGGACAAGACTTTAAATTCTGCATTGAGAAAAAGGTGGCTCTTATAAATGTTTTGCTGGGAAATCATCAGGACATATACATCAACTTTCAGTGAAACTATATAGATGTTTTATACAGGGATAAGAGGAATAATCCTTGCAGATGCTCTCAAGGGATGGTTGCTGACATGGAAAACTATTTTCCCCAATCAAACTTTTATTTTTAATCTGAGATGAAGGATCTAAGTCATTTAAGGGTTTTTCTGTTTACCCCTCAAGCTTCCTGGAGGCAAGAAAGGAGCCTCTGTGATCAATAGTATCAAAAGATATGAAGAAGCATAGAGCAATACATAAGGAAAGTACTCTTTTTTTAAAACAGAGATTACCTAGGTAAGAAGTCCCTTTCTACATCATAACCTATAATTAGTCAAACAGACCAATCTTCCACAGTGGTAGAGGATAAAAAGACCTGGTTTACTGGAGTTCTTAGAAAATGGCAATTAAGCTGCAGGTCGTACCCTGAGCAAAATTTGAAATTGTTGGGTTGCTACAAGTATCAGCTAGTGATAATACTTAAAGTGCCATTTCATCCTGCATTCCCTGTACTAACAGCTTTTTTTCAATGCAGTCATGACAATATCTTTCCAGAACTGAATGTGAGGGGTAAAACTCATTAACTCCCAGCATCTAGAGCATATACTATCCAACTTCAAAAAATTCTGTACCTCACTACTTTAGATACTTCCACTGAAATCACTTGTGCACTACTTTAATTTCTTATCATCTCACTTCCCTCCCACTTAAAAAGAATACATTCTTTACCCTAAGAAATTTGACAGGACAATAGAGAGGATTCTTCCTCTTCACAAATAAAAGCTATCAATTTCTGTCAACTCAGTGATAAACTCTAGTTAAAATTTTATATCTAAAATTTCATGACTTAAAACTTTGGAAGCCAAATGATTCAAGAGTCCCAAGCAGACTGCTCAAATATTGAGAAAGCAAGAGCATCCAGGTACTCAAAAACAAAGGCTCTTAATTTAAAACTGTCTGCTAAGTCCATGAGAAGTCCAATTTAAAATGAAATCATAAGCCCAATTGCACTGACAATTGTAGGAGCAGCAGAACATCTGGCCTGTACTGTTGAACCAGAAATCTATAATTAACAAAGTGTTTTTTAAGAGTTGACTCAAAAGCTGTCGAGTTTGCAACTGAATTCTCCCAGTCTGAAACCGAGGAGAAATGAAAACGTGCTACAAAGGCACGACTTTCGTTTCTCTTTCTGTATATATTTGATTTGCAAGATGTTTCCAAACCATAAAAAGATGGCTTTGTAAACAGAAGATGTAATATGATCCTGAAAAAGAGGCAATTCCTTGCCTTCACAAAGCAGAGCTCAGATGGTAAAAGAAATGAAGGAAAAACTAAGACAATAGTGACAGATTTTCATAGAGACATTTCAAAATGTTGACATTCAAAGTAAATTCAAAGAGATTAAATGCCTTTGAGTAGTTAAGAAACAAATCACATAGATCTGTCATCGGCATAACACTGGAAGCTGAAACTAAAACCATCCTGATAACTGAAAATAACAGGAGGAGAATACACCATAGAACTAAGGCCACATCCACCAACAGAAAATGACTAATTCTGATTAGATGTTCATCTTAAGGAGTCAGACAGTTAAGTGTGTTATGACAAAAATCAAGATGTCAGTGGGGACACACCGGTACCCTGTGGTCATCAGGACAATTTAGGTTGACTGTGTCTCTCCCTCTGCTGTAATGCATTGAAACACCACCGTCTCCTACCCAAATATTACAACATAGCACTTCCATTAATTATTAAAGTCAGATATTCCTTATTTTTCTGCTTCCGCTCCGTCACTGTTGGCACTCCTAATTGTCTTTTTAGCCTTTTCTCCCACAAATGCCCCTATTTCCTCTCATGTCTTTTTGTACCTGGCTGCACTGCAAAAACAAGTAACAAATGGACAAGAGAAATACACTTCAACAAAAGACAATCAAGTGCCAAAGCCAGCCCTGTGCTCAGCTTTTAAAGTATTTTCCTTCCTGCAAGCATTTTCTAGGATATCTACCTTGTAGTAAAGATTGCTTTGTCCAAGTCTTCTAGACTGACTTCACATTTGTCGTCTCGTTATTGAGAACAATGTGTCTTATTTCACATTTCCCAGTAATAAATTTAATTTGCCATGTGTCAGCTCAATTATTGAGCTGATCTAAGGCATGATGAATATTTCTTGCCACTCATTTTGTGCTCAGTATGCATCATAATTTAGTATCATCAGCAAATACAGTGAGATTACAGTGGGTTCTTCTAGCTAGGTAATTTATTTAAAATCAAACTACGAATTCAGGAATTAAACACTCTCAGCTCTTTCCTTTTGGGGACTAAAGATCCCTCAGCAGAGAAAATTCATTTTCTCCCATGTATTACTGTACTATGTCCTTCTCAGCCCCTGTTAGGTTCATCTTCAGCAGCAGCCTGTCATGTAGATCCTTATCAGAGATTTTCTGAAAACCTAGATAAAATATGTCATATGCACTGCAATTATCTACTTTATAACTCCTAAGCTCATTAAAGAGGTCAATTAGTCATTATTGCCTTTTTTAAACCCCTCTGGCAGCCTCAGGTTGGGCTTTGGCTCCTTAATGCAGGCAGTACTCAAACTGAGCAAGTGCTCCCAGGAGCCGAGCACTTCTGCAGTCAGAGCTGAGTACCAGCACTTTTAGAGGGGAAAAAAGGGAAAAAGAAAAGGAAGGTAACTGCCCACTGTTCCACTCATGTATTAAATATTGATGAAAAGACTGAGAAAATAGAGATGGAAATGTAAGGAAATCACATCTGAGAGAAGAAGAAAAAAAAAAAAACAACCATAGAACAGGGGGGAAAGGGGGATGTGAATACTGCAGAGCACTTTTGCAAGCAGAAGCTGAAATTAGCAGGGGGGTTATCTATTTGTAAGCAGAACAAATACAATTAGATGGTCCCCCTGCTAATTTTGGCTTCTGGTTGCACGAGTGCACTGCAGTGCACACACCTTCCTTACCATTTCCTCCTGTTCTGTGCTTTCCAGGTGATATCTACAAAGCAGCAAAGGAGGAATGCCTCCATTTTGAGCACTGACTGTGAGCTCCTGTCCAGGATGCCTCCCACCAGTTTGTTAGGAAAACGAGCACACAGATTTTGGATTATTGTTAACGAAACCTTCCTCCCAGCCCCGTAGCAGAGCGGTGCGTTGCTGGAATAAGCAAGCATTCCAAAAATGTCATGGCTGCCCTGCTCTTTCCCCGCTGGCCCACTCCAGTTTCCTTGTGGGTCACAAACAAGGTCACATACACACCTGTAAAGATGGGGAAAAAAAACCCAGCTCGGTAAGGAGGACAGAAGGGAGAAGAGTGCCCCAGTCCCACCTGAAACTCAGCCTAAGACCATTCTGCAGATCATGTCTTCCCTTTCGACCACAACCCACTCCCAACTCACCACTGTGATATTCTTTCTGCCATTGCTGCGGTGCAAATTGGAGGAGAAAAATGAAATGGAATAAGAGAATGAAAGAAGGCTATTCCTGCCTCGATCTCATTATCTCCACTGAAAAAAATGAGCAATCATGGCAGTGAGAAACAAAATCTCTAAGGAGTGCTCACTCCAGGCAGAGAAAGCAACAATAGAGGGAGAGAGAACATTAATATGTGCTTTTCAACCAACTGTGTTCAAATTTACTACTGGACTCTATCTTACTGTTATTAATTTAGAAGTGTTTCTACTTTACTCTGTAATTTGTCCTCTACCTTTTACTGAATTAGGTTTCTATTTTCCTCTTCCATTCTTTTTTCTTAGTTTTGTTTGTCAGTGTTACAGATGATCGCATTTGCAAGTTTGCTTTATCTATATTTCACAGTTGCAATCTGGGCTGTCCACTATCTTATTACTGTGTGATAAGTGATATCTGCTACGACTGCATATGAACTCGTTCCTCTCTGTTCCTTTCATATCCCTTCAAAGTTGGTTCATCTGAAATAACAAATTGTTTTCTCGCACCTGGCAATTATTAGTTTGGGCTTAACAGTTTTGATTTCTAAGTTAATTTAATATGTAACCTTATCATAGTTACTCATAGACCAGGATTCTATTAAGTCAAGTTTATTTTTATTTTCTTTGCAATTAATTGCAGCCTCGTTGGGATGTACATATATTGGCACGGACATCATTTACTAACACCCACATCTTATGTGCCTCTCAGTTAATGAGGACAACTGCTACACAGAGGCATGCAACTCACACTAATAGTTCTGATAGCATCTCCTGTGCTTTGTAGTTGTGCTTTATAGTTTTGCAGTTAGGTTAACAACAAAGATTGCCATATAGAAAAAGCCAGTCTAGCACTATGACAAGTTACTTTACTTACTAATATCTTAATATTAGCCATGTACTGAGTTCATTTTTTTCTTTCCAGACTCTTCTGCTACTTATGGCCCTGATTCTCCCGTGGAACTTGATAATCATGCTGAATCCTATGAAAAGCCAGAGGGGCCTTCTCAGAAGCAGGGCTAGGTTAATTTGTAGCCAGCCAAAAACACAAAGAGTATAGTTAGAACAAGCAACAGAATCCAAATTCTCTTTCAGTGCTTCCTAAACTGGACCTGTTGGAAACCTTGGTTCCACATGACCTAAGATGCACTGCGTTTATTGTTTGCATTAAAAATCCCTGCTGGCCTACAGCTGAAAGGAAGAGTAGATGCTAAGAGATCAATAGTGAAAAATAGGAAGCCATTTGCATGGTATCACCAGTAAAAGATAAGCGTGTGAACAAACAGGTAAGACAGTAAATTACAAGGAACAAGTTGATGGAAGAGAAGACACAGGAGGAGGTTCTTACCTTACGACTGAGTAAATAGCACAGCCACAGGGAAGTGAAATAGTCTGTGCATTTGACCCCACGTATCAAATAGAAAATATTTTATTACCCTTTAAGTATTTAAAAGTTTTTGTGATGGCATAGAATTGGTTTTGGTGGATGTGAGTGTGTGCTGATATTCTCCTCTGCTCATAAATGTAATCATAAAAATAAGTTAAGGTAAACTGAGGCCACCATGGAAAAGAGTACTTGAAGACCTCCACACCAGAACGATGACTGATTACAAATGTTTCAGTACTCAGCCCTTTAGACTCAGAAGTGCTCAGATTGACATCTCTGGCATACTAAACCCCCTGAGTATTCTGTAGCAAAATCCCAAGTCTGGGAATAAATATCCTGTTCTACCAGCTGAATGCCATCATACGTGCAGTGCAGCCCATGCCAGGACCAGAGGCATTAAAGGAAAGTGCTATGTAAATCAAATGTGGGCTCACCTGCTAGGCAGCATATGTTTCGCTACTGTCAAACCCAAGGGCTCTGTAAAGCATTGAGGTAGATGCTTATCTCACCATCTGAACCTTTTGCACAGATCGTGTCACAGCGTCCACATCACCAGACAGCTCTGTTGGGAAACGCAGCACCCTTTTTAACACCACTTTGCCAGCAATCTGAGACTTGCTGGGAGTGGTTTTCTTCCATGCCTGGCATCCTTGGCTACCTTCAGCTTTCCTGAAGTGACACGCTGCAATCCCCCCCCGTGTACCTACCTGGAGATACGTGAGGTTCACTGAGTTGTAAACTTTCACAACTGATTTACATGTTCCAGGTTTTAATACCCTCTCAATTCTTAAAAGGATGAAGGAGGACAGTCCTTAGCTGCATTTGACTGAGATTATTCTCGACATGGCCTATTTTTCATGGTAGTCATTTATTGTACTTGGTAATTAGCTATACGGCTTTTTTCATTGATTTTTCTTTCTGAATGTATTTACTCCCGTTCCCTACATGCTGGATGCGCTGTTTGGTGACATCACTTCTGTTTATTCTGCAGTCTGGCATATTTGATAATTCATTCATTTCTTCACATGACATAAATTGGCAATGAATAAACTAAGGTTGGAAATAAAATGGTTTTGGCTGTCATAGGATGGATAAAAGCTCTGGAAAGGCTGCCCAGTAATAGGAATACTGAGGGCCAAAAACCCAACTGCTTTTTAGATGAAGCTTAATCAGTTTCTGAAAGGGTTTATAAAACCTAACAAATTGGCTCTGATAATGAGGAAATGGGTCCCAAAATACAGAATGCCTTTTCCAGGCATATAAGGGATGAGCGTGCACATGTAAGATGATTCATTGTCACACAATATCACAGCATTATGTGTATGTGCACAAAAGAATAAAATAAAATTAATCATAGTTTGCTATTTGTAGACCTTTTTTTTCATTCCTTGGAAAGGCCAGCTCTAACTCTGAACCATTATTGTTTCTGTGGGGGAAGTCTGACTCTTAAAAAAGCAAGGGATACATGCAGCCAATTCTTGATGCAGTGGGTACGTACAGTTTCTATGTCTGCACATGTCAGCAGGCAGCCAGATCCTAATTTTACAATACTTTTCACAAAGATCAGACATCACCATACATGCTTTTTTGGACACTCGGTTGCAAACTTGCTGTTTGATAACCAAGCTGTCTTTTTTCAGGTTTTCATATTTGTCTAGAGACAGATTTTGGGAGGTGGTCAGATGCACCTAACTGTAACACAGTCAGCCTAGAAGCAGTGAAGGAAATGCATGCAGAGCAAGCATTCCAGCTTCAACTTATTATTCAAATCCTGATGACAGATTGCCTTCAACAAGAAATAGACATTAGTGAAGATGTGGGAAAAGGCTCAATAGCAAGCTCTGGTCATATAGCCGTTCCCTTTGCAATCCAGAGCTCCAGCAAGACACTGCATGGAACTGTATCTGTGCAAAGAGCAGACATGCAGTGCAACTTCAGAGACCCCACCATCTCCCTGTGGCTCAACGTAGACACAGGGAGAGGGCTGATGCCTGAGGAACCTTCTTATCCACCAGCTCCTTTCTTCTCCTATGCTCTCTGAACCTCTTTCCAGCTTAGCTTACAGTCATGGACCTATGGTCCCTTTTCTTGGCTGGGGACAAAATTCAGTCTCTGCTGCCTTTTGGTGCATTCTTCAGTTTCTCTGTATCTCTAACAGTACTGGAGATGGATGGGAACTACAGTAACACAGAAAAGTACCATTCAAAATGCAAGTCAGCTCAGCAGCTGAGTCTGATAACATCCACATCTATAACACCTAGATTATATCCGCAGCCCTTATGCTGAGATCTTGTGCTGTGCAAGGCAATCGGTTCCAGGGCAGCTGCCAAAATCCCCTGAAGTGCCTCAGCACAGAACCCTGTGCCTCACACAGGGAGCTGAAAGAGAAAGGACGAACTCTGCTCTACAACCATGATGACAGCAGATACGTTGGTTGTGACCATTTGAGAACAGTTGACATTCACTGTATATCAGTGGGAAGGTGAAAGGCAAACTCTTGTGTAATAAGCACAAGATCTTAGAACATAAGTGTTTGAACAAAACAAAAGGCTGCTTTCCAGAAATGAGCTCTCCATCACAGCAGATACACAGCAGATTTTTCATATTCCATGCTCCACTCACTCAAGTCATAGCGAGCAATGACTTTTCTATTGCTGCTGCGGTGGCAAGAGATGTATTTCAGAAGGTGAATGTCATGGGATAGGGTTGAAATTCTCTGCTGCTTACTGATAGGAGTAAAAAACCTTTACTTAAAGGACAGTTGCATAAATACTTTTAGCACTAAAAAGAAATACACAGAATGTTAAGACAAATAGTTTCAGCACCAAACGGAATCTGTAAAGCTGCTTTTATCTCAAGTGGCAATAGATGTGTAAGTTTGTTCAGTCTTATTCATTCCCAAACTTAGTTTCACAGATTAAACCAGTCCAGAACTGAAGAGGAGTTCACTGTGCATGGAAGAAAGGAGTTACCACTCCTTGAACCTAAGAGTAAGGCAAGGCTCTCAGGGAAGAGTTGTCACACAAGGCAACAGTTTGACGATGGAGATCTAATCAGGGGCACAGGCTGTAGATCAGTCTCTCTAGCCTGAGAGTTTCTAGCTGCCTGATGGAGTGTGGAAAACAAGAATCAGGTAGAGACACTCAAAGACACTGCCATGACTGGGACTATCCCAGACTCCGCAGAGTGGGAAAATCTTTGAAGGTTGGATCTGTATCATAAATCATCCTAAAACTTCTTTTCAGACACTTCCCTGAATGCTCCCAACCAAAACAGGTTGCAACTGACCTTTGTCACTTCTGGCAGAGGGTTCAGCGAGAACGCAAGTGTGACCATCCAACTCCACTTGCCAGATAGCCTACAGATACTAAAAACACCGGATCACCCAGGACTGAAGATAGACTTGAAAAATCAATTTAACAACAAACAGGTGCTTATCCCTATCTTGAGTCAACCTATAACACCAGGTCTCAAAGAAAACTAGTGTAACTAAACACGTCAAAGCAACATTGCTTGCAATCTCAGTTTAGTTAATCACAATTACTTTTAAATATTTAATGTTGGAAGTGTGAGGAAAATGCAGAAATTGAATTGAAACTTGATGTCAAGACATGATGATTCCAGTAACGTAATGCGTTTGCATGATGGACTACTAATAAAATGCTTTATATAATCAGATGCACAATAAAAATGCCTGTAAGTATCCTGTCATGTATTAGATGAAATGTGGAGTATTATTTGGCATCAAAACCAGCTGCTATTCCTTCAGCATCCATCCCACTTGCAGTAGTTTTAGAGATCAACGCAAAGGCATAATAGAGAAGAGAAAGAAGAGAATGATAAAGATATGAAAAATGCCTGTTTAATTATGCTCCAGATTTTATCTCTGTCTCATATCAGCTCTCTCCCTTTCCTCTCCAAGAGAAATAACTGGCATGTGCGGGACTCTGAAAGTAGATTGACACAAAGGAAGAGAATTGGCCATGTCTCCTGGCATTAATCTCCCTTCACAACAGCCTGTGATTGAGTCAGAGCTATTATTCTCACTTTCAGGTCTGAGTCACTATCAAAAAGGATGCTATTTCTCCAACATCCTTTCCAGCAGGGATATACACTGTCTGGCAGAGATGGTATAGAGCACTTTGAGTCCTACAGAATTTGCTCTGGCTCTTGATTTTGACCTATTCACAGCTCATTCGATGAAAACGCAAAACCAAAAGGAGGACAAGGAAATAATATTGCTGTTTCAATTTCCTCATCACCTACTTTCTTACATCCGTCTCCGTTAGTTTACCCCCATGACAGCATCTAAAATGCTATCTTCCTCTGTCACTGTAACCACATTGTTTCCTGAAAACCCCTCTCCATTAAATTTTAACTCATCTCCCCTACTCCTTACATACAAAAAACCTCAACTCCCATTACAGCTTCTCTGCTCCTTCGCCTTGTGCTTACACGCATCTGAAAAGATCAAGTGGAATCCTTATTCTGCTCTGAACTTGAGATCAGGCCACCTGAAGTCCCCTCTCTGACTGTTCACACTTGCAGTCATCCCACAGCCCTGATGCCGAGCTCAGCATAGGGCACCCGGTGCTCTGAAACATCAGTTCTCACCTTGCACATCACGTCTCACCTTGCACATCATGTCTGCTTCCTGCCCTCAGCTTCACCCCAGCAAAGTCCAGCACCCCACCCCAATGACAAACAGAAGCAGGAACAGCCCTGCGTTGGAGGAAGAAGCCCAGAACCACAACGACCTGCACAGGTGAAGAAATGGTACAATGCCTGCATCACCGACTTTAAAGTTCCAATCTTTGTTTCCCCTCCAGCTATTTTCTAAGGTGACTGCGGAGCTCTTTATTTGGGTGGGGAAATGGAAGAGGCTTACTCTGGGTGGAGCACTTGCTCCCTAAATTTTCCCAAGAAACGCAGATGGGATTTGGTGCACCCAGGAAAGAGAGCTGACACCTTTCAGCCTTCCTCCAGCAGTGACAGAGTGTCACACTCATACCAGCAAGGAGATCTGATTCCAGCAATTACTTCTGGTCTGCTCTACTCTGAAGCTAAGGAACATCCTCTCTTTATCTTATTTCATGCTCTTCACTACAGAACCTGAGTGCTTTCCTCAGCCAAATTTCTCAGCTCACCACCTGCTTTCCCTGCAAACACCTGTGGAGATCTGAAGGCAGAACTGTGTCTGTTGTTGCAGTTATGAAAATAATGTAGGGCTCACATCATGCTACCCTTATGCTTAGCCCTTCTTTCATCAAGCAGCATTCTTGAATCATTTTACTGATCTCCTCAATCATTTTACTGAACTCTTTTCAGGATCTGTTCCAGTTTCTTCTACTTTCTGAACCACAGATATTAGGTGTGACCAGTGTGGGTCTGGCTGGCAGATGCATTTTGCTCTGAATGAGATCAGGCTGAAACCTCTCTATGGTCCACCCAGCATTCATGGGAGATCATTACATGCAGGAGATCACATCACAGTGCTTCTATTAGCAAAAGGATACCCTGCCAGCACAACTGCCTGCTGGTCCCCAGGGCACCTATCCTGAGCCCTGCTACCTCAGCAGCAAAGATAGTGATGCTCCAGAATGGGGTCCTTTCTAGGAGGCTTTGGATGGGACCATTCCTGTATTTCAGGATGACACCTATTTGTTGTTATTGTTGTTTGTTTGTTTTCACCTTACCTAAAGCTCTTTTCTTTCATCATTTCCTGCCATCTGAAAAAAAGCGTAGGTACATTTTTGTGTCTGGACAAATCTCAGAGCCATCACTTAATCCTTCATCCAACATCACACTTTGCTTAAGTGACTTTTCAGAACTCAGCCTGTATGGAACTGACTGTAGTATTTTACTCTCGCTGTGAAATCTTCTTCCCCTATGTGACACCAACTAGTCTTGAAATGCTGTAAAAATGCTGACAGAAGAAATACCAGAGAATGGTTTTAAAAAGCTTGTGAAGGATCAGTAGGTCCAGAGGTGGTTTTTTTTTTTCTTTTTTCAGCATAGGAACAGCTGGGGGACATTTAAAACCAAACGGAAAAAAATCCTAGAGGACACAAAAGATTTAGTGCATTTCAGGGAGTCACCAACATGAAAGGTAGCATATTTTGGTGGAGGCTGGAGGGGACAGGATCTGATGGACAGTATGTCAGCCCCACAGTGGTAACAGGGCGGGGGGGGCAGGCAGCACTGCTGGAACAAAGGGAAAGCAATGAAATGAGAAAGGTAAATGAAGCGAAGTGTAGCATCAGGCAGAGGCACCAACATCACAAACACAGTCACAGTGCACAGTCTCATAGATCCCCCGAGTTTTACATTGAAGAGAAGTGACAAAATCATCAGGAGAGAAATGAGAATGACCAGCAGAAGCCTGAGGAGGAACAGTGTGAGAAGAGAGTCAAAAACACTAAAGAGCTGCCTGAGGTTAGTGCTACTGGACTATGATTTATGAAGGGATACATTCAGAACTGCCTCAAAGGTTAAATGTGAGCTTGGACAAGAGAATGAGAAAAGCAAATCTTTTTAAGAGTCCACGATATAAGCGAGATACATGGCACACAGCTCAGCTATCACAGCTGAATCCCTGAACGGCAGCTCTTTGCTTTACCATCCTCGAGTGGCATTCTCTGTTATGTCTTTGTCATTTGAACCCAGATATCTCCACTGCTACAGCATCTGAAACACAAAAAGGAAGGAGCCCAAAAATAAGGCCACAGAAGGCTCATTAAAATCATTTCAGGATTTGGATTTCAGATGTAAGCACTAGTCCACATATGTGCTTACAGTACAGATGCATGTACGCACACATAGGAACATACAGACTAGGCTGCATATTCTGCTGCTCATCAGATCTCTTGAAGTACTATTCAGCTGTGTTTTAAAGCTTTTTTTCTCACTAATCTAGATACAAATGAAGGTAATTTATGCAAACATCTCCCACAGTGTCGCTTTGGAGACCAACTTGGTACTTCTCACCTCTCAAAGAAGAGTCATGGTAGAGCCACATTTCTAAAAAGTGACTCCCATTTGGGTTTTCCCATGTCCTTTCTGCATTCTGGAAGAAGCCATCTGCCTTTCAAAGCAAGTGGTTCCATGCTTTCTTTCCCAGACCCCATGTTCTCCCTTTGCATTTGTCCACCTGCAGACTGCAGTACACACCTCCTGAGGGGTGGGTGGAATTTGAGGCCAGTTAATTTCATTCTGCTCCATCTATAATTATGGGTATTCGTCTGCTTTACATTTGAAACATATAGACATTTTTCGCTCAGCTTTGTTACCTCTTTAATTACGACCTTAGGTTCAGGTGGTATAATTTTACTTAAGAGATATGCCAGAACTCAAGTACTGACATCTCCAGGTTTCCTAGAAATTGCAGGGATCATGGAAATTTAACTTGATAATTATCTCAGTATTTCCAGTCAGACAGTCACCCTATAAAATAATTATGGGTTGTTGTTTATCCAAACTCACTTTGCTACTAGGTTACTGCAGGTTACAATATATGATGTCACACAGAAATAGAGGCAGAAATGTATAACATACCCAAATGCAAGGCTGTTCAACCAGACGTACAAAGAGTGCCAGAAGACAAAGAGAGGCACCTCTTTCCCAACATATAAATGCATAAAATAGCAAATACCACATTTTCAGTTAAGGGATATTCAGAATTCTTTGCTACTGTCTCTTTAGCCACAGAAATCTCTTTCCCCATGAGACTTCCAAAGGATCACAATGGCACAAATAGGAGTAAAAATATCCTTTGCATGCTTCTTGCATGAAATGTTCAATAATTGTCCCCGTATAATCTCTCTTCTTCCACAAACAGAAGCAGCCTCAGCCAGCATTTCATCATGCTTCTTGTCACAGTTATGGTGATTTAAACTATAAACTGCTACTTGCTAGGGTTTCTTTCTTCAGTGTTGAAAAAAAAAAAAAAAACAATTAACAAAGTCCAAAAGGGGAATATTTTAATATCTCATAATTTGCTTAGATTTTGTGTTTGTTTGCTTGTGTGTGGTTTTGTTTGTTTGTTTGTTTGTTTGTCTGTTTCTCCTCAAAAAGCCAATGTTTTTGTGTTACCTCTTGCATGTAAAGATGGAGAAAAAAATTACTTGGCATGATTTCCGTCATGTTGATTCTTCTGGGTTCTCAAATATTATGATCCATGGAAAGTCTGGATTCATGCTTACTTCTACTCTTCATTAAGTCAGTTGTAGTTGAATTGCTGGTAGGGCAGGCTGCTGATACAGTAGGTGGGCATGCTGAATAAAATACATACCACAGCTGTACCTGCACTTGTCAGAGAGCCAAGCTGCTTTATGCCAGTCTGTTCTCCACCGCTTCCTGGTCATAGCCCATCTGTTTCTGAATTCATAAAATGCTGAAGAACACAAATATCCGAACCTATTATAGGTAACATGCTTCTATTAAATTCTGATGGTGGGGCTGTGCTTAACAGACTAAAATTGGTAATGCGTCTCTTTCAGATTTGTCAATAAATTAGACACCCACTCATCGGTATTTCAGTTGAATTCAAAGGCTTTTCTGTGTAGGGACTCTGACACATGGTGCACCTGGCCAATAGTCTTGCAGTTGTGAACAAAATCAGAACTAAAAATAACTACCAAACCAGAGTATGGAAGGTTACTAAGACAGATTAGATAAAAACCTACATATAGGGAGAGGTCCCACAGTAGGAGCACTTACAGTGAAGCAAGCCAGACAGCTATTAACCTGAAGTTTACCAATAGCTTAAGAGACTGCATCACTCTTCAGCCGGATTCAGTAATGATGGGGCAGACAAAGACGATGGAATTAATCACACCTTACCTTGTACGTATAATCTTTGCGCTGGGGGTGAAACGCTCGACTTTGCAAGGTCATTTCCACAAAAACTAAGAATTAGAGGAACTCAGCAGGCTGTCAATAACTGATTTAATAGGAACAGACTTTAAACAGAAAAAGTAGGTGAAGGATCTATCCCCAGGAAATTTGCTGAGAATACCTACAGTACCTATGATTAAACTATCTGTCCTCTGGATGTCATCATTGCTCTTTTTATATGCTGTTGGTTAAAGGTGTATTTATGTAGAAAATAACTGTAGCCCTAAGGAAGCTGGCTTGGGTGCATCATTTTTGGTAGCTCAGTGCATTTCTAATTAGAATTGAATACACAAGAGTGCGGTCCAGATCATTACTATTTATGATAATCTACAATGAACCATTTTCTATAATGTAATGCAAAAAAGGACCCCCTGTGCACATTTCATTTGATGTGAATTCACATCTCTGCTTCAAGAAGCACTTTATGCCTCTTCACAAAAAATTTCCATCTTTCCATATGTGCAGCTGAGACATAGCTGCCAGTCAGCAATCCTGTTTGCAGTATTTGCAAAATCTTTCCTTGAACGTGGAATCAGAGGTTCGCATTTCAAAAAGAGGGCTCTTGGTTTCTCCAAAAAAAAAAAGAAAAGCCCCGTTACCAGTAATATGTCAAAGCAGAAAGGAAACATTTAGAACACACTTCACTGTGACAAGGTCAACCCTGAAAAATTTGGTGGAGAACACAGCAAAGTGGGGCATTGCAGATATTCACCCTATTTCTACGAGAGCTGTTATAACAGTGAAAGAGTTCAAATAGAAGCAGATCCTAAGCTAAACCGTTCTTTCAGCATGAGACATAAGGTTGATTTCAGATCTTCTCAGTACCCTTCCAGTCCAGATGAATCCCAAGACAAGAAGGGGCTCGCTGTCCTGGTGCTGTTGAGTCTGCTGGCAGGTGGTGCAGACCAAGCTGGCCTCAGCTCACTGGTAGAGGAGGCTGTCACCTGGGTACTTCTGAGCTGTGCCAAATTGTTTTTGGCTGCTGTCAGCATCCCTCCTGAAACAGCAGAAACAGCGTCAGTTTTAGCAGCATAGGGACCACTCTGGAAATCTTAGAAACATAAGTATGATCTCCTTCTCCCTTCTGTATGGTCATTGCACACAGAGAGCTACAATGCAACAAAAATAATAAAAACATCACTTTTTTGCAGAGGAATTATCATGGAACTTTCTGAGAGAGAAGCTGCCCAAGTGGTACAAGATAATGCTCGACATATTCCTTCCTAGCAACAAGCATTCTACACTCACAAGATCAACCTGAGTCACAGTTTGCACAGGAGCAGAGGGACAGGAGTCCCATTGCCAGCTTCATCCAAAGATTAGTTGGGTGTCATTCAGGAAATTGCTTATGCTTAGGTCTGCAGAAAGCAACTGAACTGAACTTGTTGAGATGGAGAGATGGTTTTGTGCCAAGACTCTGAGCTCCTGGTCAGCCAAGCAAAGAAGCACTTAGAGCCTGTTAGTTTCCCACATGCTTATGATGTTGTGGGGAACAGCCACAAGCTCGTACTATCAGCAGGGCTGAACAACTCAGCGTATTTTTAATGCCTCAGCCCCAACAGAATCATACAATTTGGTAGGTCGCAGGTACAGCAGAATCTTTTAGGTGAGCTAACTGGGCAAATTCCTAAAAAATGGATACTGGCCTTTCCTAGGAGGAGGGGGTGGAGAGTTTTCTCAGCCTTTTACCTAGGAGCTCAGCAGGAAGTATACCAAATTCTGAGGAAAAAGGCTATTTCCAGGTGTTCTTACTTCCAGCTAAGCTGAAACAGAGCAACAGTCACAGAAGAAGAAAAAAATGGCTGGATTCTCCTTTCCCAGGGAAGGGCCTCTGCTGTGAGAGCAACGACTGTGTTGTGCCCTTGTCCTGAGTCTCTTCAGCTCAATTAACCCTTTTCATTTAATGCAAGCAGAGAAGCTTACAAAGTTTCCTTCCCCATATTCCAATATCCTCTAAGTGGAAGCAGGGCACTGCCCTTGCCTTCTTTTGGAAGGATGTCTGCTTGGTTTGTTTATCTAAAAAGATGTGTATACGTCTGCCTTCATGACAAGTTCCCTCTTGCCAGTCAAAATACTACAGAGTGTATCTATTATCTTGCTGAAATGCTGCTCTGCATTCAGCTTGCTAGGGTTTTATGTATTTTCCAGCAAGGCAGTCCATGGACAGGTAGACCTGAGTCCCTCCACCTACTTGCCACACCAGCAGGACACGTGGCAGAACTGATCTGAACCCAACAAAGCTACATTTTTCCAGTACTGACATGCACAGGCTCTTAGGGGCCTCACTAATAAGGATACAGCAATGTGTCATCGTGGTTTTATGGCTTCCAGATCAGAGCTGACCTCAGCTTCATAGGGACACTGAGAGACTCTGCCCTTAGAGAAGGGCCAAACAGTCTGCAAACATCTCCCCGGGTGTCACAGAGTCAAGCCCATCCTGCCTACCCAACATAGAAGGCTTGTGTCAGTTCATTCCTTACAGCTGGTATACCATTTTGTAGAGAAGTATGAAGCAACGTT
>NC_143439.1:72710346-72731597 GCF_987193195.1 Phasianus colchicus | reverse complement strand
AACCCTAACCCTAACCCTAACCCTAACCCTAACCCTAACCCTAACCCTAACCCTAACCCTAACCCTAACCCTAACCCTAACCCTAACCCTAACCCTAACCCTAACCCTAACCCTAACCCTAACCCTAACCCTAACCCTAACCCTAACCCTAACCCTAACCCTAACCCTAACCCTAACCCTAACCCTAACCCTAACCCTAACCCTAACCCTAACCCTAACCCTAACCCTAACCCTAACCCTAACCCTAACCCTAACCCTAACCCTAACCCTAACCCTAACCCTAACCCTAACCCTAACCCTAACCCTAACCCTAACCCTAACCCTAACCCTAACCCTAACCCTAACCCTAACCCTAACCCTAACCCTAACCCTAACCCTAACCCTAACCCTAACCCTAACCCTAACCCTAACCCTAACCCTAACCCTAACCCTAACCCTAACCCTAACCCTAACCCTAACCCTAACCCTAACCCTAACCCTAACCCTAACCCTAACCCTAACCCTAACCCTAACCCTAACCCTAACCCTAACCCTAACCCTAACCCTAACCCTAACCCTAACCCTAACCCTAACCCTAACCCTAACCCTAACCCTAACCCTAACCCTAACCCTAACCCTAACCCTAACCCTAACCCTAACCCTAACCCTAACCCTAACCCTAACCCTAACCCTAACCCTAACCCTAACCCTAACCCTAACCCTAACCCTAACCCTAACCCTAACCCTAACCCTAACCCTAACCCTAACCCTAACCCTAACCCTAACCCTAACCCTAACCCTAACCCTAACCCTAACCCTAACCCTAACCCTAACCCTAACCCTAACCCTAACCCTAACCCTAACCCTAACCCTAACCCTAACCCTAACCCTAACCCTAACCCTAACCCTAACCCTAACCCTAACCCTAACCCTAACCCTAACCCTAACCCTAACCCTAACCCTAACCCTAACCCTAACCCTAACCCTAACCCTAACCCTAACCCTAACCCTAACCCTAACCCTAACCCTAACCCTAACCCTAACCCTAACCCTAACCCTAACCCTAACCCTAACCCTAACCCTAACCCTAACCCTAACCCTAACCCTAACCCTAACCCTAACCCTAACCCTAACCCTAACCCTAACCCTAACCCTAACCCTAACCCTAACCCTAACCCTAACCCTAACCCTAACCCTAACCCTAACCCTAACCCTAACCCTAACCCTAACCCTAACCCTAACCCTAACCCTAACCCTAACCCTAACCCTAACCCTAACCCTAACCCTAACCCTAACCCTAACCCTAACCCTAACCCTAACCCTAACCCTAACCCTAACCCTAACCCTAACCCTAACCCTAACCCTAACCCTAACCCTAACCCTAACCCTAACCCTAACCCTAACCCTAACCCTAACCCTAACCCTAACCCTAACCCTAACCCTAACCCTAACCCTAACCCTAACCCTAACCCTAACCCTAACCCTAACCCTAACCCTAACCCTAACCCTAACCCTAACCCTAACCCTAACCCTAACCCTAACCCTAACCCTAACCCTAACCCTAACCCTAACCCTAACCCTAACCCTAACCCTAACCCTAACCCTAACCCTAACCCTAACCCTAACCCTAACCCTAACCCTAACCCTAACCCTAACCCTAACCCTAACCCTAACCCTAACCCTAACCCTAACCCTAACCCTAACCCTAACCCTAACCCTAACCCTAACCCTAACCCTAACCCTAACCCTAACCCTAACCCTAACCCTAACCCTAACCCTAACCCTAACCCTAACCCTAACCCTAACCCTAACCCTAACCCTAACCCTAACCCTAACCCTAACCCTAACCCTAACCCTAACCCTAACCCTAACCCTAACCCTAACCCTAACCCTAACCCTAACCCTAACCCTAACCCTAACCCTAACCCTAACCCTAACCCTAACCCTAACCCTAACCCTAACCCTAACCCTAACCCTAACCCTAACCCTAACCCTAACCCTAACCCTAACCCTAACCCTAACCCTAACCCTAACCCTAACCCTAACCCTAACCCTAACCCTAACCCTAACCCTAACCCTAACCCTAACCCTAACCCTAACCCTAACCCTAACCCTAACCCTAACCCTAACCCTAACCCTAACCCTAACCCTAACCCTAACCCTAACCCTAACCCTAACCCTAACCCTAACCCTAACCCTAACCCTAACCCTAACCCTAACCCTAACCCTAACCCTAACCCTAACCCTAACCCTAACCCTAACCCTAACCCTAACCCTAACCCTAACCCTAACCCTAACCCTAACCCTAACCCTAACCCTAACCCTAACCCTAACCCTAACCCTAACCCTAACCCTAACCCTAACCCTAACCCTAACCCTAACCCTAACCCTAACCCTAACCCTAACCCTAACCCTAACCCTAACCCTAACCCTAACCCTAACCCTAACCCTAACCCTAACCCTAACCCTAACCCTAACCCTAACCCTAACCCTAACCCTAACCCTAACCCTAACCCTAACCCTAACCCTAACCCTAACCCTAACCCTAACCCTAACCCTAACCCTAACCCTAACCCTAACCCTAACCCTAACCCTAACCCTAACCCTAACCCTAACCCTAACCCTAACCCTAACCCTAACCCTAACCCTAACCCTAACCCTAACCCTAACCCTAACCCTAACCCTAACCCTAACCCTAACCCTAACCCTAACCCTAACCCTAACCCTAACCCTAACCCTAACCCTAACCCTAACCCTAACCCTAACCCTAACCCTAACCCTAACCCTAACCCTAACCCTAACCCTAACCCTAACCCTAACCCTAACCCTAACCCTAACCCTAACCCTAACCCTAACCCTAACCCTAACCCTAACCCTAACCCTAACCCTAACCCTAACCCTAACCCTAACCCTAACCCTAACCCTAACCCTAACCCTAACCCTAACCCTAACCCTAACCCTAACCCTAACCCTAACCCTAACCCTAACCCTAACCCTAACCCTAACCCTAACCCTAACCCTAACCCTAACCCTAACCCTAACCCTAACCCTAACCCTAACCCTAACCCTAACCCTAACCCTAACCCTAACCCTAACCCTAACCCTAACCCTAACCCTAACCCTAACCCTAACCCTAACCCTAACCCTAACCCTAACCCTAACCCTAACCCTAACCCTAACCCTAACCCTAACCCTAACCCTAACCCTAACCCTAACCCTAACCCTAACCCTAACCCTAACCCTAACCCTAACCCTAACCCTAACCCTAACCCTAACCCTAACCCTAACCCTAACCCTAACCCTAACCCTAACCCTAACCCTAACCCTAACCCTAACCCTAACCCTAACCCTAACCCTAACCCTAACCCTAACCCTAACCCTAACCCTAACCCTAACCCTAACCCTAACCCTAACCCTAACCCTAACCCTAACCCTAACCCTAACCCTAACCCTAACCCTAACCCTAACCCTAACCCTAACCCTAACCCTAACCCTAACCCTAACCCTAACCCTAACCCTAACCCTAACCCTAACCCTAACCCTAACCCTAACCCTAACCCTAACCCTAACCCTAACCCTAACCCTAACCCTAACCCTAACCCTAACCCTAACCCTAACCCTAACCCTAACCCTAACCCTAACCCTAACCCTAACCCTAACCCTAACCCTAACCCTAACCCTAACCCTAACCCTAACCCTAACCCTAACCCTAACCCTAACCCTAACCCTAACCCTAACCCTAACCCTAACCCTAACCCTAACCCTAACCCTAACCCTAACCCTAACCCTAACCCTAACCCTAACCCTAACCCTAACCCTAACCCTAACCCTAACCCTAACCCTAACCCTAACCCTAACCCTAACCCTAACCCTAACCCTAACCCTAACCCTAACCCTAACCCTAACCCTAACCCTAACCCTAACCCTAACCCTAACCCTAACCCTAACCCTAACCCTAACCCTAACCCTAACCCTAACCCTAACCCTAACCCTAACCCTAACCCTAACCCTAACCCTAACCCTAACCCTAACCCTAACCCTAACCCTAACCCTAACCCTAACCCTAACCCTAACCCTAACCCTAACCCTAACCCTAACCCTAACCCTAACCCTAACCCTAACCCTAACCCTAACCCTAACCCTAACCCTAACCCTAACCCTAACCCTAACCCTAACCCTAACCCTAACCCTAACCCTAACCCTAACCCTAACCCTAACCCTAACCCTAACCCTAACCCTAACCCTAACCCTAACCCTAACCCTAACCCTAACCCTAACCCTAACCCTAACCCTAACCCTAACCCTAACCCTAACCCTAACCCTAACCCTAACCCTAACCCTAACCCTAACCCTAACCCTAACCCTAACCCTAACCCTAACCCTAACCCTAACCCTAACCCTAACCCTAACCCTAACCCTAACCCTAACCCTAACCCTAACCCTAACCCTAACCCTAACCCTAACCCTAACCCTAACCCTAACCCTAACCCTAACCCTAACCCTAACCCTAACCCTAACCCTAACCCTAACCCTAACCCTAACCCTAACCCTAACCCTAACCCTAACCCTAACCCTAACCCTAACCCTAACCCTAACCCTAACCCTAACCCTAACCCTAACCCTAACCCTAACCCTAACCCTAACCCTAACCCTAACCCTAACCCTAACCCTAACCCTAACCCTAACCCTAACCCTAACCCTAACCCTAACCCTAACCCTAACCCTAACCCTAACCCTAACCCTAACCCTAACCCTAACCCTAACCCTAACCCTAACCCTAACCCTAACCCTAACCCTAACCCTAACCCTAACCCTAACCCTAACCCTAACCCTAACCCTAACCCTAACCCTAACCCTAACCCTAACCCTAACCCTAACCCTAACCCTAACCCTAACCCTAACCCTAACCCTAACCCTAACCCTAACCCTAACCCTAACCCTAACCCTAACCCTAACCCTAACCCTAACCCTAACCCTAACCCTAACCCTAACCCTAACCCTAACCCTAACCCTAACCCTAACCCTAACCCTAACCCTAACCCTAACCCTAACCCTAACCCTAACCCTAACCCTAACCCTAACCCTAACCCTAACCCTAACCCTAACCCTAACCCTAACCCTAACCCTAACCCTAACCCTAACCCTAACCCTAACCCTAACCCTAACCCTAACCCTAACCCTAACCCTAACCCTAACCCTAACCCTAACCCTAACCCTAACCCTAACCCTAACCCTAACCCTAACCCTAACCCTAACCCTAACCCTAACCCTAACCCTAACCCTAACCCTAACCCTAACCCTAACCCTAACCCTAACCCTAACCCTAACCCTAACCCTAACCCTAACCCTAACCCTAACCCTAACCCTAACCCTAACCCTAACCCTAACCCTAACCCTAACCCTAACCCTAACCCTAACCCTAACCCTAACCCTAACCCTAACCCTAACCCTAACCCTAACCCTAACCCTAACCCTAACCCTAACCCTAACCCTAACCCTAACCCTAACCCTAACCCTAACCCTAACCCTAACCCTAACCCTAACCCTAACCCTAACCCTAACCCTAACCCTAACCCTAACCCTAACCCTAACCCTAACCCTAACCCTAACCCTAACCCTAACCCTAACCCTAACCCTAACCCTAACCCTAACCCTAACCCTAACCCTAACCCTAACCCTAACCCTAACCCTAACCCTAACCCTAACCCTAACCCTAACCCTAACCCTAACCCTAACCCTAACCCTAACCCTAACCCTAACCCTAACCCTAACCCTAACCCTAACCCTAACCCTAACCCTAACCCTAACCCTAACCCTAACCCTAACCCTAACCCTAACCCTAACCCTAACCCTAACCCTAACCCTAACCCTAACCCTAACCCTAACCCTAACCCTAACCCTAACCCTAACCCTAACCCTAACCCTAACCCTAACCCTAACCCTAACCCTAACCCTAACCCTAACCCTAACCCTAACCCTAACCCTAACCCTAACCCTAACCCTAACCCTAACCCTAACCCTAACCCTAACCCTAACCCTAACCCTAACCCTAACCCTAACCCTAACCCTAACCCTAACCCTAACCCTAACCCTAACCCTAACCCTAACCCTAACCCTAACCCTAACCCTAACCCTAACCCTAACCCTAACCCTAACCCTAACCCTAACCCTAACCCTAACCCTAACCCTAACCCTAACCCTAACCCTAACCCTAACCCTAACCCTAACCCTAACCCTAACCCTAACCCTAACCCTAACCCTAACCCTAACCCTAACCCTAACCCTAACCCTAACCCTAACCCTAACCCTAACCCTAACCCTAACCCTAACCCTAACCCTAACCCTAACCCTAACCCTAACCCTAACCCTAACCCTAACCCTAACCCTAACCCTAACCCTAACCCTAACCCTAACCCTAACCCTAACCCTAACCCTAACCCTAACCCTAACCCTAACCCTAACCCTAACCCTAACCCTAACCCTAACCCTAACCCTAACCCTAACCCTAACCCTAACCCTAACCCTAACCCTAACCCTAACCCTAACCCTAACCCTAACCCTAACCCTAACCCTAACCCTAACCCTAACCCTAACCCTAACCCTAACCCTAACCCTAACCCTAACCCTAACCCTAACCCTAACCCTAACCCTAACCCTAACCCTAACCCTAACCCTAACCCTAACCCTAACCCTAACCCTAACCCTAACCCTAACCCTAACCCTAACCCTAACCCTAACCCTAACCCTAACCCTAACCCTAACCCTAACCCTAACCCTAACCCTAACCCTAACCCTAACCCTAACCCTAACCCTAACCCTAACCCTAACCCTAACCCTAACCCTAACCCTAACCCTAACCCTAACCCTAACCCTAACCCTAACCCTAACCCTAACCCTAACCCTAACCCTAACCCTAACCCTAACCCTAACCCTAACCCTAACCCTAACCCTAACCCTAACCCTAACCCTAACCCTAACCCTAACCCTAACCCTAACCCTAACCCTAACCCTAACCCTAACCCTAACCCTAACCCTAACCCTAACCCTAACCCTAACCCTAACCCTAACCCTAACCCTAACCCTAACCCTAACCCTAACCCTAACCCTAACCCTAACCCTAACCCTAACCCTAACCCTAACCCTAACCCTAACCCTAACCCTAACCCTAACCCTAACCCTAACCCTAACCCTAACCCTAACCCTAACCCTAACCCTAACCCTAACCCTAACCCTAACCCTAACCCTAACCCTAACCCTAACCCTAACCCTAACCCTAACCCTAACCCTAACCCTAACCCTAACCCTAACCCTAACCCTAACCCTAACCCTAACCCTAACCCTAACCCTAACCCTAACCCTAACCCTAACCCTAACCCTAACCCTAACCCTAACCCTAACCCTAACCCTAACCCTAACCCTAACCCTAACCCTAACCCTAACCCTAACCCTAACCCTAACCCTAACCCTAACCCTAACCCTAACCCTAACCCTAACCCTAACCCTAACCCTAACCCTAACCCTAACCCTAACCCTAACCCTAACCCTAACCCTAACCCTAACCCTAACCCTAACCCTAACCCTAACCCTAACCCTAACCCTAACCCTAACCCTAACCCTAACCCTAACCCTAACCCTAACCCTAACCCTAACCCTAACCCTAACCCTAACCCTAACCCTAACCCTAACCCTAACCCTAACCCTAACCCTAACCCTAACCCTAACCCTAACCCTAACCCTAACCCTAACCCTAACCCTAACCCTAACCCTAACCCTAACCCTAACCCTAACCCTAACCCTAACCCTAACCCTAACCCTAACCCTAACCCTAACCCTAACCCTAACCCTAACCCTAACCCTAACCCTAACCCTAACCCTAACCCTAACCCTAACCCTAACCCTAACCCTAACCCTAACCCTAACCCTAACCCTAACCCTAACCCTAACCCTAACCCTAACCCTAACCCTAACCCTAACCCTAACCCTAACCCTAACCCTAACCCTAACCCTAACCCTAACCCTAACCCTAACCCTAACCCTAACCCTAACCCTAACCCTAACCCTAACCCTAACCCTAACCCTAACCCTAACCCTAACCCTAACCCTAACCCTAACCCTAACCCTAACCCTAACCCTAACCCTAACCCTAACCCTAACCCTAACCCTAACCCTAACCCTAACCCTAACCCTAACCCTAACCCTAACCCTAACCCTAACCCTAACCCTAACCCTAACCCTAACCCTAACCCTAACCCTAACCCTAACCCTAACCCTAACCCTAACCCTAACCCTAACCCTAACCCTAACCCTAACCCTAACCCTAACCCTAACCCTAACCCTAACCCTAACCCTAACCCTAACCCTAACCCTAACCCTAACCCTAACCCTAACCCTAACCCTAACCCTAACCCTAACCCTAACCCTAACCCTAACCCTAACCCTAACCCTAACCCTAACCCTAACCCTAACCCTAACCCTAACCCTAACCCTAACCCTAACCCTAACCCTAACCCTAACCCTAACCCTAACCCTAACCCTAACCCTAACCCTAACCCTAACCCTAACCCTAACCCTAACCCTAACCCTAACCCTAACCCTAACCCTAACCCTAACCCTAACCCTAACCCTAACCCTAACCCTAACCCTAACCCTAACCCTAACCCTAACCCTAACCCTAACCCTAACCCTAACCCTAACCCTAACCCTAACCCTAACCCTAACCCTAACCCTAACCCTAACCCTAACCCTAACCCTAACCCTAACCCTAACCCTAACCCTAACCCTAACCCTAACCCTAACCCTAACCCTAACCCTAACCCTAACCCTAACCCTAACCCTAACCCTAACCCTAACCCTAACCCTAACCCTAACCCTAACCCTAACCCTAACCCTAACCCTAACCCTAACCCTAACCCTAACCCTAACCCTAACCCTAACCCTAACCCTAACCCTAACCCTAACCCTAACCCTAACCCTAACCCTAACCCTAACCCTAACCCTAACCCTAACCCTAACCCTAACCCTAACCCTAACCCTAACCCTAACCCTAACCCTAACCCTAACCCTAACCCTAACCCTAACCCTAACCCTAACCCTAACCCTAACCCTAACCCTAACCCTAACCCTAACCCTAACCCTAACCCTAACCCTAACCCTAACCCTAACCCTAACCCTAACCCTAACCCTAACCCTAACCCTAACCCTAACCCTAACCCTAACCCTAACCCTAACCCTAACCCTAACCCTAACCCTAACCCTAACCCTAACCCTAACCCTAACCCTAACCCTAACCCTAACCCTAACCCTAACCCTAACCCTAACCCTAACCCTAACCCTAACCCTAACCCTAACCCTAACCCTAACCCTAACCCTAACCCTAACCCTAACCCTAACCCTAACCCTAACCCTAACCCTAACCCTAACCCTAACCCTAACCCTAACCCTAACCCTAACCCTAACCCTAACCCTAACCCTAACCCTAACCCTAACCCTAACCCTAACCCTAACCCTAACCCTAACCCTAACCCTAACCCTAACCCTAACCCTAACCCTAACCCTAACCCTAACCCTAACCCTAACCCTAACCCTAACCCTAACCCTAACCCTAACCCTAACCCTAACCCTAACCCTAACCCTAACCCTAACCCTAACCCTAACCCTAACCCTAACCCTAACCCTAACCCTAACCCTAACCCTAACCCTAACCCTAACCCTAACCCTAACCCTAACCCTAACCCTAACCCTAACCCTAACCCTAACCCTAACCCTAACCCTAACCCTAACCCTAACCCTAACCCTAACCCTAACCCTAACCCTAACCCTAACCCTAACCCTAACCCTAACCCTAACCCTAACCCTAACCCTAACCCTAACCCTAACCCTAACCCTAACCCTAACCCTAACCCTAACCCTAACCCTAACCCTAACCCTAACCCTAACCCTAACCCTAACCCTAACCCTAACCCTAACCCTAACCCTAACCCTAACCCTAACCCTAACCCTAACCCTAACCCTAACCCTAACCCTAACCCTAACCCTAACCCTAACCCTAACCCTAACCCTAACCCTAACCCTAACCCTAACCCTAACCCTAACCCTAACCCTAACCCTAACCCTAACCCTAACCCTAACCCTAACCCTAACCCTAACCCTAACCCTAACCCTAACCCTAACCCTAACCCTAACCCTAACCCTAACCCTAACCCTAACCCTAACCCTAACCCTAACCCTAACCCTAACCCTAACCCTAACCCTAACCCTAACCCTAACCCTAACCCTAACCCTAACCCTAACCCTAACCCTAACCCTAACCCTAACCCTAACCCTAACCCTAACCCTAACCCTAACCCTAACCCTAACCCTAACCCTAACCCTAACCCTAACCCTAACCCTAACCCTAACCCTAACCCTAACCCTAACCCTAACCCTAACCCTAACCCTAACCCTAACCCTAACCCTAACCCTAACCCTAACCCTAACCCTAACCCTAACCCTAACCCTAACCCTAACCCTAACCCTAACCCTAACCCTAACCCTAACCCTAACCCTAACCCTAACCCTAACCCTAACCCTAACCCTAACCCTAACCCTAACCCTAACCCTAACCCTAACCCTAACCCTAACCCTAACCCTAACCCTAACCCTAACCCTAACCCTAACCCTAACCCTAACCCTAACCCTAACCCTAACCCTAACCCTAACCCTAACCCTAACCCTAACCCTAACCCTAACCCTAACCCTAACCCTAACCCTAACCCTAACCCTAACCCTAACCCTAACCCTAACCCTAACCCTAACCCTAACCCTAACCCTAACCCTAACCCTAACCCTAACCCTAACCCTAACCCTAACCCTAACCCTAACCCTAACCCTAACCCTAACCCTAACCCTAACCCTAACCCTAACCCTAACCCTAACCCTAACCCTAACCCTAACCCTAACCCTAACCCTAACCCTAACCCTAACCCTAACCCTAACCCTAACCCTAACCCTAACCCTAACCCTAACCCTAACCCTAACCCTAACCCTAACCCTAACCCTAACCCTAACCCTAACCCTAACCCTAACCCTAACCCTAACCCTAACCCTAACCCTAACCCTAACCCTAACCCTAACCCTAACCCTAACCCTAACCCTAACCCTAACCCTAACCCTAACCCTAACCCTAACCCTAACCCTAACCCTAACCCTAACCCTAACCCTAACCCTAACCCTAACCCTAACCCTAACCCTAACCCTAACCCTAACCCTAACCCTAACCCTAACCCTAACCCTAACCCTAACCCTAACCCTAACCCTAACCCTAACCCTAACCCTAACCCTAACCCTAACCCTAACCCTAACCCTAACCCTAACCCTAACCCTAACCCTAACCCTAACCCTAACCCTAACCCTAACCCTAACCCTAACCCTAACCCTAACCCTAACCCTAACCCTAACCCTAACCCTAACCCTAACCCTAACCCTAACCCTAACCCTAACCCTAACCCTAACCCTAACCCTAACCCTAACCCTAACCCTAACCCTAACCCTAACCCTAACCCTAACCCTAACCCTAACCCTAACCCTAACCCTAACCCTAACCCTAACCCTAACCCTAACCCTAACCCTAACCCTAACCCTAACCCTAACCCTAACCCTAACCCTAACCCTAACCCTAACCCTAACCCTAACCCTAACCCTAACCCTAACCCTAACCCTAACCCTAACCCTAACCCTAACCCTAACCCTAACCCTAACCCTAACCCTAACCCTAACCCTAACCCTAACCCTAACCCTAACCCTAACCCTAACCCTAACCCTAACCCTAACCCTAACCCTAACCCTAACCCTAACCCTAACCCTAACCCTAACCCTAACCCTAACCCTAACCCTAACCCTAACCCTAACCCTAACCCTAACCCTAACCCTAACCCTAACCCTAACCCTAACCCTAACCCTAACCCTAACCCTAACCCTAACCCTAACCCTAACCCTAACCCTAACCCTAACCCTAACCCTAACCCTAACCCTAACCCTAACCCTAACCCTAACCCTAACCCTAACCCTAACCCTAACCCTAACCCTAACCCTAACCCTAACCCTAACCCTAACCCTAACCCTAACCCTAACCCTAACCCTAACCCTAACCCTAACCCTAACCCTAACCCTAACCCTAACCCTAACCCTAACCCTAACCCTAACCCTAACCCTAACCCTAACCCTAACCCTAACCCTAACCCTAACCCTAACCCTAACCCTAACCCTAACCCTAACCCTAACCCTAACCCTAACCCTAACCCTAACCCTAACCCTAACCCTAACCCTAACCCTAACCCTAACCCTAACCCTAACCCTAACCCTAACCCTAACCCTAACCCTAACCCTAACCCTAACCCTAACCCTAACCCTAACCCTAACCCTAACCCTAACCCTAACCCTAACCCTAACCCTAACCCTAACCCTAACCCTAACCCTAACCCTAACCCTAACCCTAACCCTAACCCTAACCCTAACCCTAACCCTAACCCTAACCCTAACCCTAACCCTAACCCTAACCCTAACCCTAACCCTAACCCTAACCCTAACCCTAACCCTAACCCTAACCCTAACCCTAACCCTAACCCTAACCCTAACCCTAACCCTAACCCTAACCCTAACCCTAACCCTAACCCTAACCCTAACCCTAACCCTAACCCTAACCCTAACCCTAACCCTAACCCTAACCCTAACCCTAACCCTAACCCTAACCCTAACCCTAACCCTAACCCTAACCCTAACCCTAACCCTAACCCTAACCCTAACCCTAACCCTAACCCTAACCCTAACCCTAACCCTAACCCTAACCCTAACCCTAACCCTAACCCTAACCCTAACCCTAACCCTAACCCTAACCCTAACCCTAACCCTAACCCTAACCCTAACCCTAACCCTAACCCTAACCCTAACCCTAACCCTAACCCTAACCCTAACCCTAACCCTAACCCTAACCCTAACCCTAACCCTAACCCTAACCCTAACCCTAACCCTAACCCTAACCCTAACCCTAACCCTAACCCTAACCCTAACCCTAACCCTAACCCTAACCCTAACCCTAACCCTAACCCTAACCCTAACCCTAACCCTAACCCTAACCCTAACCCTAACCCTAACCCTAACCCTAACCCTAACCCTAACCCTAACCCTAACCCTAACCCTAACCCTAACCCTAACCCTAACCCTAACCCTAACCCTAACCCTAACCCTAACCCTAACCCTAACCCTAACCCTAACCCTAACCCTAACCCTAACCCTAACCCTAACCCTAACCCTAACCCTAACCCTAACCCTAACCCTAACCCTAACCCTAACCCTAACCCTAACCCTAACCCTAACCCTAACCCTAACCCTAACCCTAACCCTAACCCTAACCCTAACCCTAACCCTAACCCTAACCCTAACCCTAACCCTAACCCTAACCCTAACCCTAACCCTAACCCTAACCCTAACCCTAACCCTAACCCTAACCCTAACCCTAACCCTAACCCTAACCCTAACCCTAACCCTAACCCTAACCCTAACCCTAACCCTAACCCTAACCCTAACCCTAACCCTAACCCTAACCCTAACCCTAACCCTAACCCTAACCCTAACCCTAACCCTAACCCTAACCCTAACCCTAACCCTAACCCTAACCCTAACCCTAACCCTAACCCTAACCCTAACCCTAACCCTAACCCTAACCCTAACCCTAACCCTAACCCTAACCCTAACCCTAACCCTAACCCTAACCCTAACCCTAACCCTAACCCTAACCCTAACCCTAACCCTAACCCTAACCCTAACCCTAACCCTAACCCTAACCCTAACCCTAACCCTAACCCTAACCCTAACCCTAACCCTAACCCTAACCCTAACCCTAACCCTAACCCTAACCCTAACCCTAACCCTAACCCTAACCCTAACCCTAACCCTAACCCTAACCCTAACCCTAACCCTAACCCTAACCCTAACCCTAACCCTAACCCTAACCCTAACCCTAACCCTAACCCTAACCCTAACCCTAACCCTAACCCTAACCCTAACCCTAACCCTAACCCTAACCCTAACCCTAACCCTAACCCTAACCCTAACCCTAACCCTAACCCTAACCCTAACCCTAACCCTAACCCTAACCCTAACCCTAACCCTAACCCTAACCCTAACCCTAACCCTAACCCTAACCCTAACCCTAACCCTAACCCTAACCCTAACCCTAACCCTAACCCTAACCCTAACCCTAACCCTAACCCTAACCCTAACCCTAACCCTAACCCTAACCCTAACCCTAACCCTAACCCTAACCCTAACCCTAACCCTAACCCTAACCCTAACCCTAACCCTAACCCTAACCCTAACCCTAACCCTAACCCTAACCCTAACCCTAACCCTAACCCTAACCCTAACCCTAACCCTAACCCTAATCCACCCTAACCCTAACCCTAACCCTAACCCTAACCCTAACCCTAACCCTAACCCTAACCCTAACCCTAACCCTAACCCTAACCCTAACCCTAACCCTAACCCTAACCCTAACCCTAACCCTAACCCTAACCCTAACCCTAACCCTAACCCTAACCCTAACCCTAACCCTAACCCTAACCCTAACCCTAACCCTAACCCTAACCCTAACCCTAACCCTAACCCTAACCCTAACCCTAACCCTAACCCTAACCCTAACCCTAACCCTAACCCTAACCCTAACCCTAACCCTAACCCTAACCCTAACCCTAACCCTAACCCTAACCCTAACCCTAACCCTAACCCTAACCCTAACCCTAACCCTAACCCTAACCCTAACCCTAACCCTAACCCTAACCCTAACCCTAACCCTAACCCTAACCCTAACCCTAACCCTAACCCTAACCCTAACCCTAACCCTAACCCTAACCCTAACCCTAACCCTAACCCTAACCCTAACCCTAACCCTAACCCTAACCCTAACCCTAACCCTAACCCTAACCCTAACCCTAACCCTAACCCTAACCCTAACCCTAACCCTAACCCTAACCCTAACCCTAACCCTAACCCTAACCCTAACCCTAACCCTAACCCTAACCCTAACCCTAACCCTAACCCTAACCCTAACCCTAACCCTAACCCTAACCCTAACCCTAACCCTAACCCTAACCCTAACCCTAACCCTAACCCTAACCCTAACCCTAACCCTAACCCTAACCCTAACCCTAACCCTAACCCTAACCCTAACCCTAACCCTAACCCTAACCCTAACCCTAACCCTAACCCTAACCCTAACCCTAACCCTAACCCTAACCCTAACCCTAACCCTAACCCTAACCCTAACCCTAACCCTAACCCTAACCCTAACCCTAACCCTAACCCTAACCCTAACCCTAACCCTAACCCTAACCCTAACCCTAACCCTAACCCTAACCCTAACCCTAACCCTAACCCTAACCCTAACCCTAACCCTAACCCTAACCCTAACCCTAACCCTAACCCTAACCCTAACCCTAACCCTAACCCTAACCCTAACCCTAACCCTAACCCTAACCCTAACCCTAACCCTAACCCTAACCCTAACCCTAACCCTAACCCTAACCCTAACCCTAACCCTAACCCTAACCCTAACCCTAACCCTAACCCTAACCCTAACCCTAACCCTAACCCTAACCCTAACCCTAACCCTAACCCTAACCCTAACCCTAACCCTAACCCTAACCCTAACCCTAACCCTAACCCTAACCCTAACCCTAACCCTAACCCTAACCCTAACCCTAACCCTAACCCTAACCCTAACCCTAACCCTAACCCTAACCCTAACCCTAACCCTAACCCTAACCCTAACCCTAACCCTAACCCTAACCCTAACCCTAACCCTAACCCTAACCCTAACCCTAACCCTAACCCTAACCCTAACCCTAACCCTAACCCTAACCCTAACCCTAACCCTAACCCTAACCCTAACCCTAACCCTAACCCTAACCCTAACCCTAACCCTAACCCTAACCCTAACCCTAACCCTAACCCTAACCCTAACCCTAACCCTAACCCTAACCCTAACCCTAACCCTAACCCTAACCCTAACCCTAACCCTAACCCTAACCCTAACCCTAACCCTAACCCTAACCCTAACCCTAACCCTAACCCTAACCCTAACCCTAACCCTAACCCTAACCCTAACCCTAACCCTAACCCTAACCCTAACCCTAACCCTAACCCTAACCCTAACCCTAACCCTAACCCTAACCCTAACCCTAACCCTAACCCTAACCCTAACCCTAACCCTAACCCTAACCCTAACCCTAACCCTAACCCTAACCCTAACCCTAACCCTAACCCTAACCCTAACCCTAACCCTAACCCTAACCCTAACCCTAACCCTAACCCTAACCCTAACCCTAACCCTAACCCTAACCCTAACCCTAACCCTAACCCTAACCCTAACCCTAACCCTAACCCTAACCCTAACCCTAACCCTAACCCTAACCCTAACCCTAACCCTAACCCTAACCCTAACCCTAACCCTAACCCTAACCCTAACCCTAACCCTAACCCTAACCCTAACCCTAACCCTAACCCTAACCCTAACCCTAACCCTAACCCTAACCCTAACCCTAACCCTAACCCTAACCCTAACCCTAACCCTAACCCTAACCCTAACCCTAACCCTAACCCTAACCCTAACCCTAACCCTAACCCTAACCCTAACCCTAACCCTAACCCTAACCCTAACCCTAACCCTAACCCTAACCCTAACCCTAACCCTAACCCTAACCCTAACCCTAACCCTAACCCTAACCCTAACCCTAACCCTAACCCTAACCCTAACCCTAACCCTAACCCTAACCCTAACCCTAACCCTAACCCTAACCCTAACCCTAACCCTAACCCTAACCCTAACCCTAACCCTAACCCTAACCCTAACCCTAACCCTAACCCTAACCCTAACCCTAACCCTAACCCTAACCCTAACCCTAACCCTAACCCTAACCCTAACCCTAACCCTAACCCTAACCCTAACCCTAACCCTAACCCTAACCCTAACCCTAACCCTAACCCTAACCCTAACCCTAACCCTAACCCTAACCCTAACCCTAACCCTAACCCTAACCCTAACCCTAACCCTAACCCTAACCCTAACCCTAACCCTAACCCTAACCCTAACCCTAACCCTAACCCTAACCCTAACCCTAACCCTAACCCTAACCCTAACCCTAACCCTAACCCTAACCCTAACCCTAACCCTAACCCTAACCCTAACCCTAACCCTAACCCTAACCCTAACCCTAACCCTAACCCTAACCCTAACCCTAACCCTAACCCTAACCCTAACCCTAACCCTAACCCTAACCCTAACCCTAACCCTAACCCTAACCCTAACCCTAACCCTAACCCTAACCCTAACCCTAACCCTAACCCTAACCCTAACCCTAACCCTAACCCTAACCCTAACCCTAACCCTAACCCTAACCCTAACCCTAACCCTAACCCTAACCCTAACCCTAACCCTAACCCTAACCCTAACCCTAACCCTAACCCTAACCCTAACCCTAACCCTAACCCTAACCCTAACCCTAACCCTAACCCTAACCCTAACCCTAACCCTAACCCTAACCCTAACCCTAACCCTAACCCTAACCCTAACCCTAACCCTAACCCTAACCCTAACCCTAACCCTAACCCTAACCCTAACCCTAACCCTAACCCTAACCCTAACCCTAACCCTAACCCTAACCCTAACCCTAACCCTAACCCTAACCCTAACCCTAACCCTAACCCTAACCCTAACCCTAACCCTAACCCTAACCCTAACCCTAACCCTAACCCTAACCCTAACCCTAACCCTAACCCTAACCCTAACCCTAACCCTAACCCTAACCCTAACCCTAACCCTAACCCTAACCCTAACCCTAACCCTAACCCTAACCCTAACCCTAACCCTAACCCTAACCCTAACCCTAACCCTAACCCTAACCCTAACCCTAACCCTAACCCTAACCCTAACCCTAACCCTAACCCTAACCCTAACCCTAACCCTAACCCTAACCCTAACCCTAACCCTAACCCTAACCCTAACCCTAACCCTAACCCTAACCCTAACCCTAACCCTAACCCTAACCCTAACCCTAACCCTAACCCTAACCCTAACCCTAACCCTAACCCTAACCCTAACCCTAACCCTAACCCTAACCCTAACCCTAACCCTAACCCTAACCCTAACCCTAACCCTAACCCTAACCCTAACCCTAACCCTAACCCTAACCCTAACCCTAACCCTAACCCTAACCCTAACCCTAACCCTAACCCTAACCCTAACCCTAACCCTAACCCTAACCCTAACCCTAACCCTAACCCTAACCCTAACCCTAACCCTAACCCTAACCCTAACCCTAACCCTAACCCTAACCCTAACCCTAACCCTAACCCTAACCCTAACCCTAACCCTAACCCTAACCCTAACCCTAACCCTAACCCTAACCCTAACCCTAACCCTAACCCTAACCCTAACCCTAACCCTAACCCTAACCCTAACCCTAACCCTAACCCTAACCCTAACCCTAACCCTAACCCTAACCCTAACCCTAACCCTAACCCTAACCCTAACCCTAACCCTAACCCTAACCCTAACCCTAACCCTAACCCTAACCCTAACCCTAACCCTAACCCTAACCCTAACCCTAACCCTAACCCTAACCCTAACCCTAACCCTAACCCTAACCCTAACCCTAACCCTAACCCTAACCCTAACCCTAACCCTAACCCTAACCCTAACCCTAACCCTAACCCTAACCCTAACCCTAACCCTAACCCTAACCCTAACCCTAACCCTAACCCTAACCCTAACCCTAACCCTAACCCTAACCCTAACCCTAACCCTAACCCTAACCCTAACCCTAACCCTAACCCTAACCCTAACCCTAACCCTAACCCTAACCCTAACCCTAACCCTAACCCTAACCCTAACCCTAACCCTAACCCTAACCCTAACCCTAACCCTAACCCTAACCCTAACCCTAACCCTAACCCTAACCCTAACCCTAACCCTAACCCTAACCCTAACCCTAACCCTAACCCTAACCCTAACCCTAACCCTAACCCTAACCCTAACCCTAACCCTAACCCTAACCCTAACCCTAACCCTAACCCTAACCCTAACCCTAACCCTAACCCTAACCCTAACCCTAACCCTAACCCTAACCCTAACCCTAACCCTAACCCTAACCCTAACCCTAACCCTAACCCTAACCCTAACCCTAACCCTAACCCTAACCCTAACCCTAACCCTAACCCTAACCCTAACCCTAACCCTAACCCTAACCCTAACCCTAACCCTAACCCTAACCCTAACCCTAACCCTAACCCTAACCCTAACCCTAACCCTAACCCTAACCCTAACCCTAACCCTAACCCTAACCCTAACCCTAACCCTAACCCTAACCCTAACCCTAACCCTAACCCTAACCCTAACCCTAACCCTAACCCTAACCCTAACCCTAACCCTAACCCTAACCCTAACCCTAACCCTAACCCTAACCCTAACCCTAACCCTAACCCTAACCCTAACCCTAACCCTAACCCTAACCCTAACCCTAACCCTAACCCTAACCCTAACCCTAACCCTAACCCTAACCCTAACCCTAACCCTAACCCTAACCCTAACCCTAACCCTAACCCTAACCCTAACCCTAACCCTAACCCTAACCCTAACCCTAACCCTAACCCTAACCCTAACCCTAACCCTAACCCTAACCCTAACCCTAACCCTAACCCTAACCCTAACCCTAACCCTAACCCTAACCCTAACCCTAACCCTAACCCTAACCCTAACCCTAACCCTAACCCTAACCCTAACCCTAACCCTAACCCTAACCCTAACCCTAACCCTAACCCTAACCCTAACCCTAACCCTAACCCTAACCCTAACCCTAACCCTAACCCTAACCCTAACCCTAACCCTAACCCTAACCCTAACCCTAACCCTAACCCTAACCCTAACCCTAACCCTAACCCTAACCCTAACCCTAACCCTAACCCTAACCCTAACCCTAACCCTAACCCTAACCCTAACCCTAACCCTAACCCTAACCCTAACCCTAACCCTAACCCTAACCCTAACCCTAACCCTAACCCTAACCCTAACCCTAACCCTAACCCTAACCCTAACCCTAACCCTAACCCTAACCCTAACCCTAACCCTAACCCTAACCCTAACCCTAACCCTAACCCTAACCCTAACCCTAACCCTAACCCTAACCCTAACCCTAACCCTAACCCTAACCCTAACCCTAACCCTAACCCTAACCCTAACCCTAACCCTAACCCTAACCCTAACCCTAACCCTAACCCTAACCCTAACCCTAACCCTAACCCTAACCCTAACCCTAACCCTAACCCTAACCCTAACCCTAACCCTAACCCTAACCCTAACCCTAACCCTAACCCTAACCCTAACCCTAACCCTAACCCTAACCCTAACCCTAACCCTAACCCTAACCCTAACCCTAACCCTAACCCTAACCCTAACCCTAACCCTAACCCTAACCCTAACCCTAACCCTAACCCTAACCCTAACCCTAACCCTAACCCTAACCCTAACCCTAACCCTAACCCTAACCCTAACCCTAACCCTAACCCTAACCCTAACCCTAACCCTAACCCTAACCCTAACCCTAACCCTAACCCTAACCCTAACCCTAACCCTAACCCTAACCCTAACCCTAACCCTAACCCTAACCCTAACCCTAACCCTAACCCTAACCCTAACCCTAACCCTAACCCTAACCCTAACCCTAACCCTAACCCTAACCCTAACCCTAACCCTAACCCTAACCCTAACCCTAACCCTAACCCTAACCCTAACCCTAACCCTAACCCTAACCCTAACCCTAACCCTAACCCTAACCCTAACCCTAACCCTAACCCTAACCCTAACCCTAACCCTAACCCTAACCCTAACCCTAACCCTAACCCTAACCCTAACCCTAACCCTAACCCTAACCCTAACCCTAACCCTAACCCTAACCCTAACCCTAACCCTAACCCTAACCCTAACCCTAACCCTAACCCTAACCCTAACCCTAACCCTAACCCTAACCCTAACCCTAACCCTAACCCTAACCCTAACCCTAACCCTAACCCTAACCCTAACCCTAACCCTAACCCTAACCCTAACCCTAACCCTAACCCTAACCCTAACCCTAACCCTAACCCTAACCCTAACCCTAACCCTAACCCTAACCCTAACCCTAACCCTAACCCTAACCCTAACCCTAACCCTAACCCTAACCCTAACCCTAACCCTAACCCTAACCCTA